>NW_026714197.1:0-23780 GCF_029784015.1 Lycium ferocissimum
ACCTCGTCCGCTTTCTAAGCTATCCCGAACTTAAGTCTCGGCTTCTCAAAATCTACAATATCGTCGTTAGACACCAAGCATTAGTCATAAGCACTTAGTAATCCAATTCCAAACTAGCACTTTATCTACAGAAATTTGGGCAGCATTTTCCCCTGTAGAATTCAACAACCCCGAGAATTCAACTCGCCCATATCATCACGAATACCAACAACCATTCCAACAACGTCGATAAGTAATTTCAAACTCATTCTAGCATTAACAACTCCTTTCTACATAATTCGACGACATTCGATTACATTCAATTCAACTACATACTTTCAAGCTAACATTAACGCTCACAAGTTCAAGTACTAATCCGAGATCATCCATTCAAGATTCAAGAACGTTTCAAACAATCCGTAAAATATTCAAATCAGCCCATCCAATACACAAGGCAACCCGAAACCTTCCAAGTCCAAGAAAACAACAACAACACATTCTCCTCCTTCCAACTTCATAAACCATACTAACTATCCATACTTTAAAAACAATTAATCTCATAAATACAAGAAACTATATTAAGATTACATTGGCTTCTAAAACAGCCCACACGATTTCAACTTTCATTTGGATCATTAAATCTTCATTTTCACCATAGAATCCACAACAATTCACAACCAAATACTATTCACTCCTACACCATATAACATATACACGGCCACAACACCGCACACCATAATTTCATGAATTTCGTTCATTTCCACACCCCACAACATACACAAACCATGCATAACATATGAAAATAAAGATTGAACCTTACCTTCTTCACCCCACTTCTTCTCTCGGCTAGGCTTGTACATGGCAACAACGAATGATTTACTTGCTCCACCAACTAATCCACGTTGTAGAGGACCTTCTAATTAGTAGAAATGTTAGGAGAAAATAATTTTCTTGATCAACACTTAGGCCAAGTTCGGCAGACCCTTTTGGCCGAATGCTCCCTCTTTTATTTTCTTCAAGTTTCTTGAAATTTCTAAAGTGGAAGAATGAATTTTGGTCTTGCTTGCCATGACTTATGCATATATATATATATATGCCCCCTACAAATATAAGGTGAACACATGGCCCCCCTGATGGCTTGAAACAATTGGCTAGCCATGTGTGGGTCCCACATGACCCCACGGCCACATGGCTATTTGTGGCTATTTCATGAAAAAAAAAAATTCCAACTTATAGCCCTTAATTTTCCTTATTCCCAATTTACCCTTAATACTCCATACCAATAAAAGATGAATATGCAACTTATTCACTCTAACAAAGTCGGAAAAAAATAACCTTGTCCATAACTTGTCTCAACCAACTTAAAATATTCCAACGTACAAAATACGAGATATAACATAATGAGCCGTATAACCCATCAGTCCACTGATCTTGTTCTCTTCACTTCGTTAGATCTCCGATCCTTATGGAACCTTCGTTGTCACGACCCAACCCGAGGGCCGCGACGAGCACCCGGTGCTAGCCCACCCGGGCACCCCTTAACATGTTTGTACACCACATTCTAGGTGAGCCACATAATTATATCATGCTTTTCATTCATCATCATAGCGCTTACCTACTTTCCATAGGGACGTTCCATTTCTATTTCGTACTCGCGTACATACATTCGTGTTCTTGCTCATTTACCTTTCGTATCTAGTTTCATATTCGTATTCATGTCCCCTTTCATACTTATGCTCGTATCATATACATTGCATGCTCATAGCCCTTCCTTGGCACATACATAGTCTGAACATAATCGTACTCTAATGGATGTCATATACATAACATAATCGTATTCATATAGAGGTCATATACTTGGCTTATCCGTACTCATATAGATGGCATACATATAGCTTATTCGTACTCATATAGATGTCATACATATAGCTCTTATATAGCTTACCCGACCACGAAGGTTCGGTGTTTCACGTACCCGGCCCTACTAAGGCTCAGTGCCTGGCCCTACCAAGGCTCAGGGTTGTTCGTACCCAACTGCAGTGGTGCGCGCGTGTCGTTATATATATATATATGTACATATTCATTATATTCTACCCGGCCATATAAGCTCGGGGTTCACATTAGCCTCTCATGGGCATACATACATATATACATTTACATATTTATCATATTCTACCCGGCCATATAAGCTCGGGGTTCACAATAGCCTCTCATGGGCATCCATACATATAAACTCATATCTATCTTTAGCCCTTTTTCTATCGTCATTCATTACCTTCTACCCTTAGAGTATCACTCGTCGTATAAGGAACTTAGTACAATCACATCATTTGAGCATCATTAGCTTAATAGCTTCTAGGCCGGGATCACTAGAAAGTATCATGAACTCATAAGAAGATGAACATCTGGCCAAAGAACCATGCCTTATGAAAGAAGGGTTAGCCTTACATACCTTTCGTGCAACTATTATATCACTTGAGCATTCTTCTTGAAGGCTCACGTTCTACCTTCATTGAAGTGCATACTCATATTAGATGATGGATAGCATCTAGCATTCATGACTAATTCTAGAGAAAATCGAATAGCATCTCCTTTAATTATACGACTTTCCTCGTATTACATGTCAACTCCCAAACATCAATAATAACGTTCATAATATCATCACAATAGCCTTTAGTCAACTATATTACTCTTACTTCACAATTCGCTTCAATTTTCCATATTCATAGTCATAACTCGACAACACGTTCATTCACATACAATGTTGATTTCCATACCCTCAATATCATTTATAACATGATTATATTCATATAGCATCAAGAATCATAACTCGTTCCAAACGTTTACTCAAAAGTGCTACTATTCACACATTCATGACCCACTTCTTATATTCTTTCGTAATCCGAGTGTTTCAACTTTCAAATACTTTAAACAACATGAAAACATCATAAAACTCACCTTAGATAGTGTAGGATTGAACCTTGATGGCATACACCTCACTTGAGCCAAACCCTAGATTTTCCTTCACTTGGATTTTCTTGCTTTTGATGAACTTTGATGGTTTCTCTTACTTTGATTCACTTGTTTTGATGATAATCACCTTTAGTTTCCTTTGGATCCTTGTTCATGAAACATATATGGAGCCCTAGATCCTTTAGAGAGAAGTAGAGAGATGTTGGAAATGAAATAATGAAGTTGGAAACTCATTTAGAGACTTGGAACATTTCAGTTCGTCGGGTGTTCCACGGACTGTTCCACGGTCCGTGGAACCCAGTGCTATCCGTGGAGCTGGCCGTGGTTCACGACCAGCCAGCTGCCTTCTCTGCTGGTAGTTCCACGGACCCATCCACGGTCCGTGGAACACACTGCTGGCCGTGGAACCAGCCGTGGAACTCACTGCTCCACCAAGTTTGATCCCGTCGTTTCGTTTGATCTCCAATCCTTATGGAACCTTCTTAGCACTTGTTTATCACTTCATTAGCAATCTAAGGGGCGTTATAACTCTTCCCCAACACATCATTAAGTTGTCATCAACTTACTACTCATAAATCCTTTCCGAAACTTATCGTATACATGGCCTCCTCTTGGCAACTTTCTCATCTAGCATCGAATGTCTTTCAAATCTCATTTAGAATCATCAATTGCTATATCTTACTTATTGAAACATCGTATACTTCATATTTCTCATTAGCCTATTCACTGTGCATCAACGGAAAATTTTCCGAGGTATAACATTCGTAACATTTGTTTATCGCCTCATTAGCAATCTAAGGGGCGTTATAACTCTTCCCCAAAACATCATTAAGTCATCATTAACTCATTACTCATAATTCTCATCCGATACCTATCGTATGCCTCGCCTTCTCTTGGCAACTTTTCTCGTCTAACATCGAATGTCTTTGAAATCTTACTGAGGGTCATCAAATGTCATTATTCACTTATTGAAATACCATACACTTTGTACTCTTCGTTAGTCTATTCACCGTGCATGAACGAAAATTTTTTCGAGGTGTAACATTCTTCCCCCCTTAAGAACATTCGTCCTCGAATGTTAAGCACTCGGGAATTATACGAAAATTTTACCAGAGTTTCCCCTATAATATGGCACTAACATCCTGTCACAACAACCCATAATAACAATGCCTCACAGGGCCACAACATAATAGCAATAGAATTTGGCCACACACGACCCAAATGCATAAAAGGAAAGCATATATAACTTATGATCTTGATGTCTCATCTTAGCCCTCTTCCGGGGGCTGAAATAAGTGCAAATATTTAGATTTCATGATTTCTTCCGCTTCCCATGTCATTTCTTCTCGATTGTTATTTCTCCACAAAATCTTAACTGAGGCCACTTCTTTATTTCTAAGCCTCCGTACTTGCCTATCTAATATGGCAATGGGTATTTCTTCATAAGTTAACTTTTGTGTCTCTTGAACATCATTTACTGGGACGATCCTAGGAGGATCTCCAACACATTTACGAAGCATCGAGACATGAAAAACTAGATGAACTGACTCCAAATCAGGAGGTAGATCTAATTTGTAAGTCACTTTGCCTACCTTGCGCACAATTTCATAGGGCCCAATGTAATGGGGACTTAACTTTCCCTTTTTGCCAAATCTCATAACGCCCTTCATTGGCGACACTTTCAAGAATACCAAGTCTTTAACTTGGAACTCTAAGTCCCTTTGATGATTATCCGCATAGGACTTTTGATGACTTTGGGCTGCTAACAACCGATCTTGTATGAGCTTAACTTTCTCTATGGCTTGCTGGACCAAGTCTGGCCCTATCAATTTAGCCTCTCCTGTTTCAAAAACCCAATTGGGGATCTACACTTTCGCCCATATAAAGCCTCATACGGTGCTATTTGAATGCTAGAATGTTAACTATTATTGTAAGCAAACTCAATGTGTGGCAAGTGATCATCCCAATTACCTCCGAAATCTAACATACATGCCCGTAACATATCCTCAAGAGTCTGAATGGTACGTTCAGCTTGTCCATCAGTCTGTGGATGAAATGCCGTGCTAAGGCTTACTTGAGTCCCCAAACCCTCTTGGAAGGACTTCCAGAAATTAGCCGTAAACTGAGTACCTCTATCGGAGATAATAGATACTGGGACACCATGAAGTCTCACTACCTCTTTCACATAAAGCTTTGCATAATCTTCTGCTACATACGTCGTTTTGACTGGTAAGAAATGAGCTGACTTCGTGAGTCTATCAACAATTACCCATATAGAATCGTACTTACGTTGAGAATGGGGTAAGCCTGTAATGAAGTCCATGTTAATCACCTCCCCCTTCCAAGTTGGGATTTCTATAGCTTGCAACAATCCGCCCGATTTTTGGTGCTTGATTTTCACTTGTTGACAATTGGGACATTGAGCTACAAATTCTGCTATATCTTTCTTCATCCCATTCCACCAATATATAGACTTAAGATCATGATACATTTTCATTGCTCCGGGGTGGATAGAATAACGGGAACAATGAGCTTCTCTCAATATTTGGTGGCGTAAACCTGTCATATTAGGAACACATAATCTATCTCGACATCGAAGAACCCCGTCTCCTGCAATCTCAAATGATGACTCCTCTTTCTGAGGGAGTGTATCTCTATAATGCATTAGCATGGGATCTTCGTATTGTCGCTCTTTCACTTCCACTACTAGTGACGAGACCGCTGAATTTCGAATGGTAGTTCCCTGCTACCCGAGTCCACTACTCGGACTCCTAGCAAGCTAACCGCCGGAGCTCACGAGCCATTTCTCTTTTCTCTCCGGTTGCACATCACACAAACTCCCCATAGACACACGTCGCTAAGAGCATCAACCACAACATTTACCTTTTCGAGCCGATATGAATGTCAACATCATAATCTTTTAGCAATTCCAACCATCGTCGTTGCCGCAAATTCAACTCTTTCTGCTTGAAGATATACTGAAGGCTTTTGTGATCTGTGTAAATATCCACGTGAACACCATATAAATAATGTCTCCCATATCTTTAATGCATGAATCACTGCCCAATTCTAGATCATGAGTTGGATAATTCTTTTCATGTTTTCGTAATCGCCTTTGAAGCATACGCAATCACCTTACCATGTTGCATCAATACACAGCCTAGCCTAACGCCTAAAGCATCGCAGTAAACAACATAACCTTCCAATCCCTCTGGAAGTGTTAGGACCGGTGCAGAAGTCAATCTATCTTTTAGCTCTTGGAAGCTACGTTCACAAGCATCTGTCCATCGAAACTTTCGATTTCGGGGTCACCAGGAGTGATGCGTAAATAGAAGAGAAACCTTCAACGAATCTCCGTAATATCTTGCTAATCCCGTAAAGCTACGAACTTCCGTAGAGCCGTGGCCTTGGCCAAGTCTTTACGGCCTCAATCTTTTGGCTATCTACCCGAATACCATCTACCGAAACAATGTGCCCTTTAGAATGTCACCGAGTTCAACCGTAACTCACACTTAGAAAATTTTGCCAACAACTCTCGCGTTTGAAGAACTCTAAGGACAGTATACAAATGATCCGCATGTTCTCATTTCGGATCTAGAATACACCAAGATATCGTCAATGAATACAATCACAAACAAATCTAGGAAGGGCCTGAACACATCATTCATCAAATCCATAAACACTGCCGGTGCATTAGTTAGCCCAAATGACATTACCCGGAACTCAAAATGGCCATATCTTGTTCTGAAGGCCGTTTTTGGGATATCTTTCTCCCTAACCTCACTTGATGATACCCGATCTCAAATCTATCTTGGAAAATCACTTGGCACCTTCAGAATCGATCAAATAAGTTATCAATCCTCCAAAAGAGGATATTTATTCTTAATCGTCACCTTATTCAATTGCGTCGTAGTCAATGCACATTCTCAAGGAGCCATCTTTCTTTCGGACAAACAATACGGGTGCTCCTCACGGGGATAAACTAGGCCTAATAAAGCCTTTCTCAAGCAAGTCTTTCAATTGCTCTTTCAACTCTTTCAATTCTGTGAGAGCCATTCTATAAGGAGGAATAGATATAGGCTTGGTGTCCGGCAACACATCAATAGCAAAATCGATCTCCCACTCGGGAGGGAGGCCTGGGAGCTCTTCCGGGAACACATCCGGAAATTCATTCAAGACGGAACCGATCGAAGAGTCGGCGGTTCAGCTTCTACATCTTGAACCCGCACTAGATGATAAATGCAACCTTTTGTGATCATCTTCCTTGCCTTTAGATAGGAAATAAACCTACCCTTTGGTGATGCCGTATTTCCTTTCCATTCTAAAACTGGTTCTCCCGAAAATTGGAAGCGAACCATTTTCATTCTACAATCAACATTGGCATAGTAAGAAGCCAACCAATCCATGCCCATAATAACATCAAAATCCACCATTTTTAACTCATGCAAGTCAATCATAGTACGGTGATCACAAATCACAACTACACAATTTCTATATACTCGGCTAGCTATTACCGATTTACCAACGGGTGTAGACACCTCAAAAGGTTTAATCGACTACGGTTTGACTCTAAACCGACCCGCAATATACGGAGTAACATATGATAATGTGGAGCCCGGATCTATCAAAGCATATACATCATGAGAAAATACCGATAATATACCTGTGACCACATCAGGAGAAGACTCAAGATCTTGGCGTCCAGCCAAAGCATAAATATGGTGCTGAGGATTGCTAGAACTGTCACGACCCAACCCCGTAGGCCGCGACTAGTGCCCGAGCTGGGCACCCGTACACGCCCGTTAATCAAAAATAGCATACGAATAACTTATACAGTATACAAATAGCATATACGTACAGAAAAGTGCAACGTCGCCCCAAAGTTGTCACAAATATACATATACATATCGCTGTCATAACTTCCAGCAGATAATATCATATATAAGCCGGTAAGGCTATCATAATGTAGGGGGACGTCCGGATCACAAATCACACAGACATAACTAAACAGTGATTACCCATAATCCACACATATATGCCTACAGACCTCTAAGAATAATAATAGAATCATATGACGGGACAGGGCCCCGCCGTACCCGTGAATAAACATGTACATATATGCAACAACCGAACCGGATCAAAGTATAGGCTCCGTGAACAAGGAGCGCTCCAAGTCACCGAACAGAATCCTAAGTCGGTGGATCGTCCAAATAAGTATCCGTACCGCGCGCATGAAACGAAGAAAGAAAGCGGGGTCGCACGGAATATGTACCGAGTATGCAAAGCATGAAATATAGTAACAGATCATAGTCAAAACCGTAGAATACGGAAAGTAAATGCAATATCCATAATATCAAAAATGCTTACTCAAAAAATACAAATCATGCATGGGCTCTTAGAACCGTGGTCGCCCGCCCCGTCGGGGGCCACAACACAAGATCACACCGAAGATTTCATATCTCCGTATCCCCGTCACACATTATAACACATCATAACACAAAGATAACACTAAATATACTTGCACCCGCCCTCTAACGAGGGGGCTCGGCGAACCGGACACATCATACTCCGGAATATAACATAGTGCGCACGATACATAACCGGCCCGGGACTCGGTGAAGGATGTAATAACATAATGCAAAAGCAGAGTCGTGAGCAACTATATGCAGTTTAAAACATTTTCAAAGACTCGATGGAATAATCAAAAGAACCATTGTTTTAAAAAAAAAAACACGGCGATAGTCAAATCAGGTTTCTTCCGAAGGTCGTTCGAGAACATATCAAATAGAACTTTAGGGCTTGTAGATACGTATCAAACCGTATGAAATAGCTTATGAAAATTAAGGGCATGATCATCTTTACAACCCGATAGAGAAGTAAATAGTTGACGCTTGACGGTTAAGACAACAGTCACACCAAATTCTTTCAAAGGTCGTTAGTATTACACAAGAGAAAGTCTCGGGGCCCACGGATGGGTATCAAACCAATCCGAGTCCATCTATGAAAGTTGGAGACCTTATTCATTATGGAATCTCCCACGAACGTTTCGAAGTGATCCGAGCTCGTCTATGAAAGTTACGGTTGTTCGTAGTTATAGAATCCTTTAAAAACAATATTCTTTATGCAAAATTTGAAATCCAATTGTACAAAAGACTTAAGAACCATAAGTTGACCATATTAAGGACGTTAACATTAAGAAGTAAATAAAAATCGTATACGTGCTCGGACATTAAGAATGAAGTTTCCCCGAGACTCGTACTTACACTAGACATGCCAAAAGAAAGAAAAGTTAGCTTTACATACCTCGTCCGCTTCCTAGATTAATCCAAACTTACGTCTTGGCTTCTCCAAAATCTACAATAACATCATTAGACGCCCAACATTAGTCGTAAGCTCTTAGAAATCCAATTCTAAACTAGTACTGCATTTACAGAAATTTGGGCAGCATTTACCCTGTAAATTCAACATCCCCGAGATTTCAACTCGGCTAAATCTTCAACAACAACACCAACAACCATTCTAGCAATATCAACAATTAATTCAAAAGGCATTCTAACGTCAATAACTCTTTTCTACATAATTCGACAACATTCCACAAACCCGAAACCTTCCAATTGCCATAGGGATAACAACAACACATTTCTTTCTTCCAAATTCATAAACTACACCAACAATCTACACATTAACAACATTAACCTCAATAATACAAGAAATTATGATAAAATCACATTACCTTCTCCAACAACCTACAAACGATTACAACTTCAATTTGAATCATTAAACCATCATTCTCATCATAGAATCCATACAACAACAACCAAAAATACTAAATAAAATTTAGTTCATTCCTTGTCACAAAACAACCCATACTCACGGCTCAACATCAACATACAAAGTTTCATTAATTTCATCCATTTCTACACACTATTCCCTCCGTTCTAATCCGTTAAACTCTGAATAAACTTGTTAACAATGAAAAGGAACCTTAATCTTACCTCAAGTGTGCAGCCACCACGTCCACCCTCTTCTTCTTGGTTGATTTTTAGCTCAAATTGAAGGCAACGCGACGTATGACACTTTTCTCTTCATGGGCTTCGGAATTCGGGGCGCGGATTTTGGTCAAAATTAGTTTTTCTCTCTAGGCTCTCCTCTCTCTTTTTCTCTAGAATTTTCTGGGTGTTTTGGTATGAAATATGAGGATAAAAGGCTGATATTTCATTTAAAAAGGTGTGGGTAATGGGCCTGACCCGATTGGGCTCGGGTTGGGCCTGGCCCACTGACCTTTCTATCTTAAAACGTCCATATCTCCTTATCCTGATGTCTCCTGTGAACCCACGACGTATGGTTGGAAAGCTATTTAAATTATAGACAACTTTCATTCTGGGAGTTTTCCCAAATTCCAAACTGAAAATTCCGTTTTGGCCCCTCGAAGTCAGATCACCCGAAGACGTTTTCTTAAATCGTCTTTTTGAAGGGCTTACACTCATTTTTAGCTTATGGGTCCTTCTTAGGACTTGCTCAACTTCACATGTACTACCCATATATCTCTTCATATGTCCTTTATAAAATCCCGACATGTGGGTCCCACCTTAACACACGGCCACTTTGGCCTTTTCATGAAATTTTTATTTCAACTTCTAGCTCCTAATTTCCCTTAATAT
This sequence comes from Lycium ferocissimum, assembly GCF_029784015.1. Classification (NCBI taxonomy): domain Eukaryota; kingdom Viridiplantae; phylum Streptophyta; class Magnoliopsida; order Solanales; family Solanaceae; genus Lycium; species Lycium ferocissimum. The sequence continues at coordinate 10,614 of NW_026714197.1, forward strand.
TCCATACCAATAAAATTCATAAACAACTTATGCATTAAAACAAAATCGAAGGTCAAAAATCTCAACCTCGCATCCCGAGTAGTCTTGCCCTTAACTTATCGTGGTTAGCCCGAATGTCCTAATGCACAAAATTCGGGATGTAATATCCTCCCCCCTTTAGAACATTCGTCCTCGAATGTTAAACTAGCCTTACGGGGTCTTATAAGCACTTCGGGGAGTCTCTTTATAGCTACCACATACAATTCATTCACCAATCAACATAACCCACCTGGGAATTTGGATTACTTGACGACATAGGAAACAAGTAGGAATACGTATTCTTCATCTCTTCCCTGTTATTGTTCCACTACAATACCTTAACGGAAGCTATGTATTTAGTACACAATTTTCTCACATGATGGTCCAATATACCTCGGGTTTAACTTCACTTTTCTGCTGAATCTCGTAACACCCTTCATGGGTGACACTTTTAGAAATACTTAATCGCCAATTTGGAGCTCCAAATGTTGACGTCGATTATCTGCATATGACTTCTATCGACTCTGGCTACCAAGAACCTTTTCTGCATAAGCTTCACCTTATCAATAACTTGCTGAGTCTTATTCGGGCCAATTAACTTAGTTTCGCCAACATCGAACCAGCCAGTCAGTGTCCCGTACCTTTTGCCATACAAAGTCTCATACGGCCATCCGGATGCTAGAATGGTAGTTGTTATTATAGGCAACCTCCATACGTGGCAGATGATCATTCCAGCTATCTCTGTAATCAATAACGCAAGCCCGCAACATACCCCTTAGCGTCCGAATAGTACGCTCGGTCGCGCGTCGACTAAGGGTGACATCGTACCGAGACTCACTTATGACATCATCCCTCTCGGGAGTGAGCTTGGAGTTAGCGTAAACCGAGCTCTTATGTCCGAGATCATAGATGTGAGGGTGTTATGAAGTCTCTCCATATAATTGCGCATAGCCTTTAACCGAATAAATGGTCTTGGATATACTATTGTACGGCTCCCGGCGGTTCAAATGGTCGGCGTCGTTAGTCCTTATATCCTTGTCACCATTTTCCTTTACATTCCGAGTACTCACCTAACATGACTTTGTCGTTAGTGAATAGAGTGGTTATGTATATACGAAATGGTCCTGCACTCTTCGCCATCCTTCGCAAAGATCGCTATATTTATGGCAACTCGTAATTCGAGTTTAAACTGAATCCTTGGGCTCTTGCCACAACTTTTCCTTTAGCTTTTTGCCCTCAAATCTTACAATGCTACACAAAAGCATGGGGCTACGGAAATTTTTACTACCTTACAATTCTCTCATAACACAAGTATACGTGTCTCTGATTTCCCTACGTTGGAAATCATTTCGAACTCTAGCTCCAAGCTAATAAATTTGCCCTTCGGGGGCATGAAGACGCCGTAATCCCTTTCAAGTCTAGTATGTTCTCCCCCCTTATTAAGGGGTCCTAATGCACCCACACAGCTTTTAGATATCTATCGTCTCGGCACTTATCTTTCGAGAATTAGAAATCTCTTAACATTGTTGCACGGCCTAATCATCCTTTTCTTTACTTCTCATTTTTCGTTGTGATCACTACCCTTTCGTTCCACTCATCGAAGTCTGTTCTCTAACCTCACACATTCCTCTCTTATCCCATACTACCACACTCTATCCCTCTCACACGCCTAACCTTGAATTTTTATCCAAATAGTGTCGTGCTTGCCCGTCGCCTCTCTTGGAGGCTTCTCTCTCTCATGTTCCTTACTCTTTCGCTTTTTCCGACATTTAGGTCACCTTGCCTTCCATCTATTCACTTTCTTTCTTTTCCAAAATATCATTGTGTTAGAACTTTCCAAGCTTAACCCGTAGTGAAAAACGACATCGGCTTGCCTTATAACATTTGTGCCATTTTATTTTCTTTCACTTGAACTTCCTTACCCCGTCCGATTAATGCCTTCCAACATGTCACAACGTCGATTGTTGGGATTCAATATAGCCATGTATGAGATGTCATAGTCATACGTATACATAATCGCTACCATCTTGTTTACAAAATATTTCCAACACTATTCAACTTACTCGTTTCTAAAGCCGTATTACACCTTCTTTCTTTTCCCGGTTCGATCCGCCTCGTCCTACATGACCTCTTAAGGTTCCTGCCCATCTGTATACTCTGATTTCTCTTAGGCTACCCCAGCTTTCCATTTATCTCTCCTATGACCGACTCCACAAGACTTTTAGTAAACTTCCCAGGGGTCACCCATCCTAAAATTGCTCCCACTCCAGCATGCTTAACTTTGGGACTCTGACGAAATACGACGTTCTAATGTTAATATGATCGCGTCGACCTTGTCGCACGACCTTCAAAGACATAATTTGGAGTAAGTTGAAGTCTGGACAAATTTCAGAACGCCCTCATAACACACCTCCCGCCGAATTAAAAAAGTCTCTTACTTCGACCCAATAATTATTTAATACTCGTAGTTATTCCAAATTCTCAGTTAGGGGGCACTCATATTCCAACGACAAGTGTCTAAAGTTCTCTTGGAATAGTATCTTCACCCCCACTTATATCATCCGTTTCTTCTGCTGAAATTATACCGCCCCATCTGTTCCTTAAGTCTATCGTTTTTGCCGCCTTAAGATTCCATTATTTTTTAGGTGAAATCGTGTGCACGTAGTATCCCTTTATGCTTTATGCCTTTTTACCCTTACTGTGTGCCCAACATAGGCTTCCAATTCACTCAAAAACATCCCAAGTTCGTCTCAATGATGATCTCATCTTATCACCATATCGTCGCACTACCCTATTGACTTCATAACTATGTATTCCCCTTTTTTTTTCCACAATCGTACCCGTTTACTCAAGTCTATCTTGGGTGATTCTTTTAGCATTCCCTTACCATATTTCTCTAGTCTATGTCCGTCCTTTCCTGCGCAAGAGGAGCTTTATAATACCGCTACATTTTCAGAAAATATTACTCCTACATAATCCCTTTCTTATTTTCAAATCATATTCTGTTCACCCCTGCTTGTTCTCTGTTATATCCCGTAGTTTTGCACATTTGGATATTCTGAAATAGTTGCGACGAGCTAAGGACAAGGCTATATTTTGATTTGTGTTTAATACATATGTTGTTTATGAATATTATTGGCATGAAAATATTGAGAAAGGCAAAGGGTAAAAAGGGAAATTCGCAAGACGATTCATAGAAATACGGAGGAAGGCTAAGGGCAAAATTGGAAATTTGAAAAATAGTTTCATGAATTACCAAGATTGGTCACAACACATTTGGGCTCAAAAAAAAAATAAGAGGAAGTGAGGCCCAAACATAGGGTGGCCGGCCATACACTTATGGCCCAAGCCCATGTGTTCATTAAATCCATGTGAATAAATTGGAGGGCCACTCTTATTTTTCCTCACAAGTCAAGAAGTTTCAAGAAAAAGAAAACTTGAAGAGCAACCATAGACCATTCGGCCATGGCTATGGAAATTTGAAGTCTTCCAATCTTGTTCCAAAAATTTATTTCTTCATGTATTTCTACTAATTCAAAGATGCTCTTCAACATGGTATAATTGTTGAAGCAAGAGAATTACTCTTTATTGCAAATTTACAACTTTGGTCAAGTGAAGAAGTTGAAGAAGAAAGGTAAGACTTAATTCCTTTTTATATGTTATGAAAGCTTCATGCTTGTTGTAATGTGTAGAAGTGAGTGAAATTCATAAGAATATGGATAGTGAAGCTTGGCCGAATGGGTGCATACATGTGGAAGTGAAGGACTAATCCTATTTAGCATGATTGCATGTTGTTTTAGTGTGTGGAAATGGAGGAAAAATCATGGAATGTGTGTGTTGTGGTGTTGGCCGAAAATGGGTTGTTTTGGATGTTAGGGAAGGAGCTAATTTTATGTGGTACTTTAGTCGTTGTCGTCGTGGGTTTTATGATGTAAAATGAGGTTTTAATGATCCAAGTTAAGGTTAGAATTGTATGGGCTGAATTGGAAGGTAATGTGACATTAATATGGTTTCTTGAAAGTATGAAAATGAAGTTGTTAACGAATGAATTATTGACATAGTTTGTGAATTTGGAAGAAAGAATTGTGTGGTAATGCTCTTGTTGAATTGGAATAATTTCGGGTAAGATGGTGCATTGGATTGGCTTGTTTGATCATTGAGCGAATTATTTGAAATGTTCTTGAATCTTGGTTAAATGATCTTGGATTGGTACTTGAACTTGTAAGCGTCAATGTTAACTTGAAGGATGTAGTTGAATCGAATGTAATGGAATGTCGTCGAATTATATGAAGGAATTATTAATGTTAGAATGCATTTGGAATTGAATATTGATATTGTTATTATGTTTGTTGGTATTGTTGATAATGATTTGGCCGAGTTAAATTCTCGGGGATGTCCAATTTATAGGGGAAATGCTGCCGAAATTTCGGTAAATAAGGTGTTAATTTGGCATTGGATGCATAAGTGCTTATGGCTAATGGTTGATACCTAATGACGTTATTGTAGATTGTGAGAAGTCGAGACTTAAGGTTGGATTAGCTTAGGGAGCGGCTAAGGTATGTAAGGCTTACCTTTTCTTCTTTGGCATGTCTTAGACATACGTAAGATATGATATGATCTATGCTTCGGGGGCAACCCCGCTCTTACATTCCGAATATGTATATGATCATTATTTGCTTCATGATGTAACATATTTCATATGGCCCTCAAGTCTTATGTATGCTTGGAATATAAACATTGTACCAGGAATTATGTTCCTAAATATCCTATGTCAAAAAAAAAAAAAACGTCCGTAACTTTCGTAAAAAGAACCGGATTGCCTTAAAACGTCCGTAGCAAGTTCGGTAGTGTATAATGACTTTGATTTTCATAGGCGGGCTCAGAATGATTTGATATACGACTATGGTCCCTACGATACTTTGATATACTTATGATATTTGATACGTCTCCGAGCACCGTCCGAAAAGATTTTGATATAACTATTGTCCCGGTTTTCAAATGACGATTCGTTTATGATTACTTCATTGAGTCTCTGAAACTGATTTATGTGCATATGGTTTCTCACTACTCCGCTCGTGCATGCCTCAATGCATCTTTCACCGAGTCCCGGGCCGGGTACGTATTCGTGCACATTTCTCCGCATTGTTCACCGAGTCCCTCATTAGAGGGCCGGGTACGCTATATACATATGTATGATGATATGATGATGTGATGAGATGGGGATGGCGGCCAGGATGGCATACCGAGTCCCTTGCTAGCGGGGCCGGGACACGGCTTTCACCGAGTCCCTCACTGTGAGGGCCGGGTACGATATGTATATATTTATATGCGTACGCATACATTATTATGATATGATTTACTCACCGAGTCCCTCACTAGAGGGCCGGGTATGGTATATATGTGCAATGATATGATTTTACTCACCGAGCCCCTCATTAGAGGGCCGGGTACGGTATATATGTGTGATAACATGATGACACGATTACGATATGATTTTATTTACCGATATATGTATATGCATAACAAATGTTTTTAAAAGGGCAAGTCTTATGATTTTTCCGTACTCTTTACTTCAGTATGGTCCCGCTTACTATATTTCATGCTTTACATACTCAGTACATTTTCCGTACTGACCCCCTTTCTTCGGGGGCTGCGTTTCATGCCGCGCAGGTACACCCAGGTGAGCTGAAGGAATTAGCAGAAGATGTTCCAGCGGGATTGGCGAGCTCCATTTTCCCCGGAGTGCTGCCGAGTCAGATTATTATGTTATGGCATTACGTTCCGTGTTAGAGACTTTGCAGACAGTGTTGTGGGTATAAGATGTCGGTCATGTAAGCGGCTATGTAAGCCGACGAGTTATTACACATTGTATTATAAGTTCTATATGTTTTCATATGTTACAGATTTTCATTGATTCGAGAAAGGAAAAATGTATATTATTCTCCGAAAATTTTTCGTTATGTAATCGTGTCATAATTTGAGAGGCAGCGTGATTATGAATATTATGTGAGTCAGCGGGTTCGCTCGGCCCTAAATAAGGGTCGGGTGCCCATCACGCCCTAACGGAAATTAGGGTGTAACAAATTGGTATCAGAGCGGTTCGGCTTGGGGGTTGTACGCAAAGTCGTGTCCGGTGAGAGTCATTTATGGTGTGAAGCGCGCCACACTTATAAACAGGAGGCTACGGGGCATCTAGGATGGTTACTCTTCTTTGACATCTTAGATCGTGCCGTAGAGCCAAGTCATAGGAAATGAGATTTTCGATGCTAACCGTTGATTTCAGCAGGAGAAGGGCAGCGACAGAAGAAAATGATTGGCGATACTGGAAGCTGCAAGGCACGCAGGTAAGAAAAGGTTCGAAAGGTATATGTCAAACAAGGTATTGAAATACGATCAAAATGCACAATTGAACACTAAAAGGGAAAGTGAACAAGAAAGCGTAACAAGTGCTGTTTGAGTTGGGCATACGAGGTATGTCCATTATTTTTGTACTGTTGATGATATTGGGAGCCCTGTGTGGCTGCGATATGATATGATATACGTATATACACGTTGGCCCTGTGAGGCGTTGTTGGTACTTTCTGTGTACAGGTTTTGAGATAGTAAGAAATATAGAGGAAACTCTGCCGAAATTTTTCTGAAAATAAAGAAGGAATAAGATATAAGTTTGTAATATGTCTTGGAAAGTGTGCCAATAGCAATGATAAGATTTGACTAAACTACGAGTACGGCCGACGATGAGAAAGAAGTAAGTGGCTCAATTGGGGACAATAATAATTAGAAAGTCGATATTAATACGGTAAAAAGGATTTGAAAAGGGTATGTAATCCAAAGGGATGAATTATGAGGGGCCTATGGTTAAAGGAAGTAATAGTGTGATTAAGACAAGAATATAGAGAAACCGAAATGTAACGGGTAGGAATATCTCGATAAGGCGACTGGTGAAATATTAGGGGTAAAGTTGAGCAGAAAGGGTAAAAGATTAAGAAGTGTTATATTACTGGATTGATTACGAATAAGATATAGTGCGAATGTTACGAGGGTTGACATGAAAATAAGTAAAGCCTAGTGAGAAGGCGATCAAAGCTATGATATGGCCTGTGTAGCTAGAACATAAAGGCAAGTGTGAAAGGCTTATTAGGTTTTGTAGGGAAGGTGTGAAATGAGAGTTGAATAATACTGGAAACGATAGCGAGTGCAAGCAAAGCAAGGGTAACCGAAAGAAGGAAGTAAGAAAAGAGCGAGACAATAGTGTAGTAATAGGCCATGACATGTGGAGCCAAGGATACGAGTACTATAAGCGACGGAGCTGTAAAAGAGACTCGGTTATAAAAAGAAAGAAATGAAGAACGACAAAAACAAAAACAAAAACAAAAAAAAAATGAAAAAAATGAAATGAGAGCAGAAATCTAAAGGTTGATGACCGAGCATTTATAAGTAACGGCGATTGAGGTGTATTCCTCACCGTGGAGAATCTGGAAGTTTAGGACGGGAATATAGTCATATCCAGAGGTAAAAGTGAACGAGTGAGAGGCGGAAAGGGTTAAAATAGCAATTGTGCAGTCGGGAGAGTAAGGGACTCTGTTAATGCGAAAGGGCACGCGTTACGAGAACGTTTCGGAACTTGTTAAGACTTTAACTGGCTCCAAACCATATGACAAAAGTCATGTGGTGAAACGGACGCGATTATATTTGCATTAAAGCATCGTATTCCATCGGAGTTCCAAAGTTAAGCGTGCTGAGGCGAGAGCAATTCTAGGATGGGTGACCCCCCTGGGAAGTTTTCAGAAAGTTCTACAAATTCAGATTCAAGGAGCAAATTGTCACACCCTAATTTCCGATAGGGTATGATGGGCACCCGACCCTTACCTAGGACCGAGCGAACCCTCTGACTAACGTAACACTCACAACCATACTGGGCCCACAAAACATAACATACGCACGAAATGAAAATTTTTCAGGAAACAAACATGCCTTTTGTTTTTTTTTTTCAAACCAAATAAAATCTGCAATCGTATGAAAACTGTAATATAAGGCATAACAGTGCTTCGGCTTATATAGCCGCTTGCCAAACACATCGGTAGCATAATGCATACAAACACACCGCTTACGTAGCCGCTTACAAAACAGACCGACATATCATACACTCGACATTGTCCGCAAAGTCTCTATCATAACTTCGAACACCATACAAGGCACTCGACTCACAAAGACTGGGAGGAAATGGAGCTCGCCAATCCGGTGGAGCATCTTCGCTAACATTACCTACTCATCTGTGGGTACTGCGTGGCATGAAACGCACTTCGAAGAAAGGGGGTCGATACGAAATATGTACTGAGCATGTAAAGCATAGCATACATCAAACAAGGTCATAACCCAAATAGGGAGTACAGAAAGTGAAGTCGTAATAACCCAATTACCCAAGTACTTACCTCCTACACACAAATTATACGTACTCATACCGAACGCATCATAATCTGTCATGTGGAATGACATTAACCGATGGGGGATTTGCCTCATCATCGGTGAACAAACTCATCATCGGTGAACAAACTCATCATAGCATCATACATCATCACGTATCAAATACGGTCCATAGGACCCGGCGGACAGAACGTGGTCGCCACCCTATCTGGCGCCACAACACAGCATAACACCAGAAGTTTCAAATCTCCGTATCCCCGAACACAACACATCGTCACAACACATCATAAGCCATATCACAAAGATAACTCCATAAACGGAACCCGGCCCTATGGCGAGGTCTCGGGAACCGTAACACAAGATAACACCGAGTATATCATAGTGCGCACGATCATATACGGCCGGGATCCGGTGAAAGAGGTAACACAGAACGCACGAGCAGATCGTAAGTAACCACACACATATCAGACACCATCACAGACTCAACCGAATGATCAGAACGAACCCTCTTTTTTTTTGAAAGTCTAAAACCATAGTCAAAACAAGTTTTCTGCCGAATCTCGCTCGGGGCATATCAAACCGAACTTCAGAAACCGTTGTTACGTATCAAAATCATGGGCATAAAATTCTTATTTCCAACTCGACAGCTAAATAAATAATCATAGTGAAGAAAATATTAAAATTTCCGAAAAATCCATAAAGGTAGCATAGAAAGGCCGCGGGCCCCACGGACGGGTGCCGACCCCCGTCCGAGCCCGACTACGAGGGGTAGGGGAGAGTGATGTCTTATGAACTTACATATTATGTTTTGGGGCGTTTCGAGGTCGTATGCAAAAGTTACGGACGTTCGTAGTTTCGAAGTCGTTTAGGAACAAGTCTCTTTTGAAAACAAAATTCTTTTAAAAATAGAACTCTTTTGAAACCTTAAAAGTTTAATCCTACAAAAGACATAAGGGTCATAACTCAACCGTGTTAAAGATACGAACATCAAGGAACTTATACGAATCGCTTACACAATATTTCAAACTCAACCATATCAAAGACATACAAACCACGGCCTGACCATACTAAGGATGCCAACAGCACAAGCAAATACGATTCACAAACATACTTGAAATTTACGAATGGAATTACCCCGAGGCACATATCATGTCATACCTTAATTCCGTCTAAGACATGCCAAAAAGAAAAGAAGGGTAAGCTTCACATACCTGACTTGCTTCCTAAGCTAATCCAAACGTAAGTTCGTCTTCTCAAAAATCTACAACAACATCAATAGGCATCGAACATTAGTCCAGCACTAAAGGATCCAATTCCAAACCATTGCTTTTTCTACCAAAAATTGGGCAGCATTTCCCCTATATATATTCACCAACCCCGAGATTTCAACTCGGCTAATATCAACAACAACCAAACCAACAACCATCCAAACAAGATTTAAGAACATTCCGGACAATCCACAAAGTATTCAAGACAATTCAAACAATATACTATGAAACCCGAAACCTTCCAACTTAATGAATACGACAATAATACGTTTCTTTCTTTCAATTTCACAAACTACGTCAACGGTTCCATACATTACCACATTACCTTCATAATTATAAGAAAACATAATAGAACCATATTGACTTCCAAAACAGCCCACAACACTACAACTTCGACATAAGTCATTATACCTTTATTTTTATCACATAATCCACAACAAACAACACCCAAAATACCACATTAAATTAGTTCACCAAGCTCCCTCCAAAACAGCCCCTACACGGCCACACACACCACAATCCACGGCCAAGCACCAACATTCAAAGTTTCATGATTTCCATTCATTCCAACACACTACAACAACCAACATGCAAATTAAAATTGATTCATCACTCTTAGACATACAATACACATGCACGGCCAACATCAATATCCAAGGCTTGACTTCAACATCCATATTTCCATGAAGTTTATTCATTTCCATGCATTATAACACGTCTAAAATATCCACAAAACATACAAAAAGAGAATTGAATCATACCTTATCCCACATGCCCTTCAACTCTCAGCTAGGCTTGCTTCTTACCAAACAAATGGTTATCTTCCTCCAACAACTACTCCATATGGTAGAGAACCTTCCATTTAGTAGAAAACTAAAAGAAGAAAATTTTTTCCATGATCACTTAAGGGGGCAGGTTCGGCCAGCCATGGCAGCCGAACCCCCTCTCTCTCTTTTCTTTTCTTTTTTCTTGATTTCTCTTGAACTTTCCAAGTCCCAAATGATGAATTGTCTTGTAAGCTTATTCACACACACATATATATGATTTAAACACATGGCCCTATGGCCCACACACACTCACATAGCCGGCCACCTAGGGCCATTTTCAAATAATGGCCAACTTTCCATAATTCTTTTTTTGGTCCCAAATTTTTTTCCAACTTTCATTCTCTAATTTTTTCCTTATTCCAATCTTACCCCTACCACTTCATATCCACAAAAGATGAATATGCAACTTATGCATTGAGACAAAATCAACAAAACCGGAAATTAAAAGTCTTGTCCATACCTCGTCGTAACCAACTTAGAATATTCCAACGTACGAAGTACGGGGTATAACACAAATGAGGAGTTAGAGTGATTTAAGGACAAATTAAGAGTCCGAGGAGTGGGCAGGAACCCTAAAAGGTCGCGCAGGACGGGGCGAATCAGACCGGTAAGGAGGAAGAAAGGGCATCATAGTTCTAGGATTAAGGTGAGTCGGAGTAGTGTATGGAGACATCTTGTAAGTGAGACAGTAGGGACTATATGTGAACATAGGTACGCATAAGATATCTTGTACATGGCTAGATCAGCAGATATGTGTATGGAAGACATTAATTGGACAAGGTAACGAAGTTCAAGTGAGAAGAAAAATATAAATGGCACGAATGCTATGAGGTCAGTTGGTGCTGTTCTCCTTACAGGTTAAGCTGGGGAAGTACTAAACAGCGATATTGGAAAGGAAAGAAAGTGAGTAAACGGACGGCAACGGGGACCAAAATGTCGGAATAGAAGCGCCGCCTAAGTAAGACGGGAAAGACGGACGTAGGGCGAAGTATAATCGGGAAATGGTATAAGTACACCCCAAAAGGGGGGAAGCGAGTGAGGGAGATACAAGTATAAGATAAAGTCAATTGACACTACCATAAAAATTGCCACGGGTGCTTAGACTGCGAGTGAGATTCCTCGCCAAGACGAGTTAGTAAGGGCCACCCAGCAAAAAGGGGTAGAAGTTACGATGGTAATTGAGATAATGCTGAGAATTAATTATGGAGATCGCGAATGAGATGACCTTGGACGGTGGACGCTTAAAAAGAGATAACACAACAAGACAAGCTAAGGGATAGTTCACGGAGACATTGCGGAAAAAGACCCGGCGAATTATGAATAGTAAGGGAGAAAAATAGGAAATCTCCTTGTTATACCCCGTATTTTTCGCGTTCGGATAAGTAGAGATAATTGTGACAAGTTAAGGACAAGATTATAATTTGACTTTGTTTGGTACATAAGTTGGTTATGAAAATTTAGATGTGGAAATATCGGAAAAGACTAAGGGCAAAATTGGAATTTTTAAAGATGGTTTCATGAATTACCAAAAAAAAATATATGGACTAATTAGTTGGGCTAAAAAAAAAGAAGAAAGAAATGGAGCCCAAATGGGGCATGGGTGGCCGGCCATATGGCTAGCCCAACCCATGACCCTTAAGTAATTTCCATGTGATTAAATAAGCTTCATCCATTAGAAGCTTCAAGAGAAATAAGAGAAGGAAAAAACAAGAAAGATGAAGAGCCAAAGAAATGGCCTATTCGGCCATGGCATGGGCATTTTGTCCCCATGAAATGTTGTCCCAAAAATTATTTTCTTGTTGTATTCCTACTAATTCAAGGGTCCTCTACAACGTGGTATAATTATTTCGGAAGATAAGTCGTTCGTTTCGTCGTTTGGACAATTTGGTGGAGTGACGAAGTTAGAAGAGAAAGGTAAGAATTCATCCCTTCTATTTATGTTATGAAGGTTGTTTGTGTTGTGGTATATGGAAATGAGTAGAAATCATGAAATTATGGAAGTTTGCATGGTATTTGTGTGTATGGGTGGCCGTGTGTATGCATGCATGGTGTAGACAAAATGAGTCAGTTTCTTGTAGTATTCTAATTGTAGTTGTTGCGGATTCTACATTGGTAATGGAAGTTTAATGATTTTGGTTGAAGTTGGTAATGTGGGAGTGGCCGTGTGCATGTGTGTGAAGTGTGGGAAAATATGAACCAATTTCCATATAGTAGACTAGTTGTTACTAACATGTATTCTATGATGCAAATGAAAAATGATGAATTTAGTGAAGTTGTGAATTGTTGGAAAGTTGCTTAAGAGCTAGTGAGATTTGAATGTAGAGAATTATGTCACATTAATGTGATTTTATGATATTAAGATAATGAAGTTGTTAAGGTGTAGATTGTTGTTGTTGGAGATGAATTAGTAAATAGAAAGTGTGTTGGAATGGTTTGGTTGCATATATAAGAATCTTGAATTGAATATGGAAATCGATGGAATTGTTAAGTATTGGATATATAGCTTGGAATGCTCTTAGTTTATGTTTGAATGATCCGAAATTAGCATGTGGATATGGAAATATTGACTTTGATATATGAATGCAAAGTTAGTTTGGAAGTTGTTGTTTTATGTAGAAAAAAGGACTATT
>NW_026714198.1:0-24041 GCF_029784015.1 Lycium ferocissimum
AAACAAAACAACCCCATTGAAAGGAACCATCCTAATAATACAATTTTTCGCCGATTTAAATGGGAGAAGGAAAGATAACTTGTTGGGCCCCCCCGTTTATAGATGTGGTGCAAAACCGGTAAATGGGACAAATTTTGCCGGGTGGTGTGAACATTTGGGAGGGTTAAAGCCAAACATCCACGGCCCCCGGGCCGGGAAAACCATGTTTAAATTAAAAAATTGGACACTCGTCCCGCCCGATACTCGAAACCCGCTCAAAACTTGCTAATTAAAAATTTTTACCCCGGCCTCGGTTATCGCATAAACAAACATATACCCTGGGGCGGGGGCCCCGTCCCCGTACATAACATATCAAATATACGCATATCGGCCGGGGGCCCCCAGGGCGGGGGACCCCCAAACATAAAACATTGAACACTACGTACGAAGTAACCTTTAAACATCGTTTTACGGACCTCAAACGGGGAACCAAAAAAATCTATGACGGGGGGGGCCCCCGTGTGCCTGAATGAATATATACTTTTAAAAGGAAGAATATATAAAAATGTGGGGCAAAGGCCCGAAGGAGCACTCTGGGGGCCCCAGTGGGTGTCTGGGGGTGGTGGATCCCAAAGGCGTCGTCCCTTGCGGGCTCCGACCCCGAAAAAAGGGGGTGGGTCCAATATGTGCGAGTATCAAACGAAATATAATAACGAACCTAATCAAAACAAGAGATGGGGAAAAAATAAATATAATATGCAAAATGAAAAAAATTTTTATTTAAAAAAAAATACAAATCGTCTGGGCTCGGGAATATGGTCGCCCCGGGGTCTTTGGGCGCCGGAGGGCCGCGGAGGGTTTCTTCTCAAAAACCCAAACCCTTTCACTTGTCTCGCAACACACCCCAATAACAGGGCTAACACCAAGTATAAAGGGAACCCCGGCCCCTCCGGGAGGAGCTCGGTAAAGCGTAACACGCTCTGCCGAATATAACATGGTGCGCAGGGGAAACATAGCGGGGCCCGGGACTGGGTGAAAGATGTGATCTATGCATGAGCGAGTCCAAGTAACCATATGCTAAAAATAATTTTTAAAAAAACTCAATAAGTAAATAAGTAATCCTTTGGGAAATTAAGGTGGCAATCGTTAATTTTTCCCAAAGTCGCTGAAACGAACATAGAAAAGTCTGGGGCCCCAACGGGGGTTCCCCCCCCAAAAACCCGAACCCGCCTATGCAAGTTGGGGAATGTTATGCCTTTAAATCTCCTATGAACATTTGGGGGCCCAATCCGACTCTTTAACGGAAGTTACGGTCGTTCGTAGTTAGGGAGTCTTTTAGGAACAAAATTCTTTATATAATTTTTAAAAATTCAATAGTTAAAAGCATAAGTGCCCTTAACAAAAACTACATTAAGGGGTAAATCTTTAGGAGCGAATAAGAATCGTTAAAAACTCGGATCTTAAAGTGGAGTTCCGGGAAAGCTCGTATCATAGCCTACTTAACACTAGGACATGCCAAAAAGAAAGAAAAGAATGGGCTTTACGTACCTCGTCGCATACGCTAATTCGAACTCACGTCGCGGACTTCCCTAACGTGTCTGATATGTCATTAAATACCAACATTAGCTAAAGACATTTAAGAACCTTAGATTCAAATGAACACCAAATTCTGAAATTTGGGCGGCATTTCCCATAGTAAATACGAACCCCAGGAGAGTTCAACTCGGCCAAATTCATCAACAACAATACCAACAATCATTCTAACAACATCAACAATCCAATTAATGACGTTCTAACATTAATTACAACTACTCTGCCATAACTATATACCATTTAGTCCTCTATCGATAAAAAATATTAATTGTGATAAAATATGTGTTAGGGATTTTACTTTGTCATGAATCCATTGATTCACAACATTCCATTATATTCAATCCAACCACTTACATTACGAGCCCACCTCGGCATTCATACATTGAGCTATTGTCAGAAACCATTCAAACAATATTCAAGAACACTTTAAACAATTCACACGATATTTCAACAACGACAATATATACCAACTTCAATTCCTCCCCCCGAGAACAACACAACACATTCCTCACTTACGAGTTCGTGAATTACACCAACAATTTACACGTTAACAATGTCATTTCCATAAATACAAAAATTACATAAGATTCACATTAAGGTGCCAACGTCCCACGTTCGCTCTGACTTCAACTTAGATCATTAAACTCTCATTTTCCTTATAGAGCTCTCACAACAACAACAATCAACATATAAACAGAATTGATCCATTTTTTTGTCATACCATATGACCTATTTTCGGCCATCACCATACACACATAGAGATGATTCTCACCCATTTCCTTTACACTACGACAACTCAACATGCTAGCTAGGATTAATTCATAACGTTAAACACAATGTCACATGCACACGGCCTCAACTTCAACATGCCATATTTCATGAATTTCATCCATTTTTGCATACCACAACACAGATAAACCTTCCATAACATATAAAAACAAGATTAAACATTACGCTTTCCTCCACTTTGACTTCACAACTTAGCTAAGGTTGTGAATGATGAAACGAGAGGTCTATTGATCCCAACAACACTCCCACGTTAATAAGCACCCTTCAATTAGTAGGTTTGCTTGAAGAAACAATTTTTTCTTGATCAATTCTTGGCCTTCAATTTTTGTACTATGGCCGAATATGGCCTTTCTTTTTCTTTCTCAAAGCTTCTTGATTTTTCTTAAGTGTGAAGATGATGAAGAATGAAATAATGGTCATCTTTTGGTATATATAAATCTTCCATGTGGCCATGGCCCACACTAAGGTGGTAGGCCACATACTATTTTTTTATTTTTTTTGTTTTCATGGAATAAATACTTTCCAAAAATAACATTTGACCCAAAAAAATGTTTCCTTAATATTTCCGTGCCCAGTAAAGTCATACACACATACTTTTAAAACAATCAAAGTCTGTTACTTCGTATCTAGGAATAGTCTTGCCCTTAACTTATCGTAGTTAACCCGGATTGTCCCGATGTACAAAATACGGGATATAACATCCTCCCCCCTTTTGAACATTCGTCCTCGAATGTTGGACTCGTCCTACGGGGTCTTATAAGAAAATTTCGGGGGAGTTCCCTTATAGCTATCACACACAATTCATTCATTGATCAACGTAGTCAAGTAAGGAATTTAGATTACAAAACCCATAGGGAATAAGTGAGGGAATAACTTCTTCATCTCCTCCTCTCTTCTTAGGGTCATTTCCTCTTTGTTATTATTTCGCCATAACACCTTAACGAGCCACATCTTTATTCCTCAACCTTCTTACTTGTCGATCCAATATGGCTATGGGCACGCTCTTCGTAAGATAGCTCTCTGTGACTGGATATCATCTATAGGAAATATTACCGGAAGGGTCACCAATAACGTGCGAAGCATGACACATGAAATACGGATGCACGCGCTCCCCAGTCGGTGGTAGATCTAATTCGTAGGCAACCTTGCCTATTCTACGAACAATCTAATAAAACGATATATCTCGGAGTGAGCTTTCCCTTTGCCGAATCTCGCCGCGCCTTTCTGGGTGGCCTTTCGAGAATACCCAGTCACCAACTTGAAATTCCAAATGCCGACGGTGATTATGCATCGACACGTAGAGCTGCGGGGTCAGCGATGGCCTTTCCCGAATAAGTTTCACTTTATCCGGCTGCCTGTTAGATCATATACGGGCCAATTAATTTCGGTTTCCCCCGACATCAAACCCGGCCCGATTGGTGACTGCATTTCTATGGTACAAAGCCTCGTACGGTGCCATGCGAATCTTTGAATGGTAGCTATTATTATAGGCAAAATTCAACAAGCGGCGGATGATCGTCCCGACCTATAAAATCAATAACACGGGCCCGTAACATATCTTCTAGCATGCGGATAGTACGCTCGACCTGTCCGTCGGACGAGGATGGAATGGTGTGCTAAGACTCAGCTGTTGGTCCCCAATCCTTCCTGAAATGATCTCAGAAATTTGCTGTAAATTAGGCACCTCACATCGGAGATAATAGATATGGGAACTCCGTGAGTCTTACTATCTCCTTAATATATAATTTGACATAATCCTCGGTAGAATAAGTAGTCTGTTGGAAGGAAATGGGCTGATTTTGTCGACTTTGTCAACGATAACCCGGATGGAATCATACTTCCGTGGAGTGCGAGGCAGCACGTAATGAAGTCCATATTAATTATTTTCCCTTCAACGTCGGAATCTCCGTCTCCTGGCTTGATCGCTTCACGGCACGATGCTCGATCTTAACTGCTTTGTGATTTGGGCAGGCAACGAACTTCTGCTATGTCCCTTTTCTACCATCCCCACCGGTATAAGCATCTCGGGTCATGATACATCTTCGTCGACCACAGGTGAACAAAATAACGAGCATAATGTGCTTCGCCCTGTGTCGCGCGGCCACTGCGGCATCGGTACACGTATGTACGCCGCTTTTGTGTAATAGTACTCGTCGGATGTAATCTCGAAAGGGGGCTTCTCCCCACGGGCCATGTCTTTTTTTACCCCAACGGGATCCCCGGATTTTTCCTTTATTTTACCCAAAAAGTTTAAAAACAGAAATCTTCCTCGGAATCGGCCCCGGGCGGACTCCCAAAACTCCTTGGGGGATGAAATTTCCCGTTTTTTTCTTTTCGATGGGAAATTTCCGGTACCCATAATTTGGGGGCGGTGTTGCCCGGGGTTGGGTTTTCCGGGGTGATATAAAAATCGACTCTAATCTTTTGCGGACTCCAAAACCCCCTCCTTTTGGTTCGGCCCCCTTATCCGAATATCTTTGAGGCTCGCGGTCGTTTATCCTGAACACCTATAAATAATGTCTCCTTTTTGAAAGCAGAAATTTCCTTTTTAAAATTCCGGATGCATTGGGTAGGATAGTTCCCTTTTGTGCTTTTTCGGTACATCGGGGAACGTGTCCCATAACCCGCCCTCTTTGCTCAAACCACCCCAAACGCGCCAGGCTCCCATAAAAACATCCCGTCCGGTCCCGGGGAAAAAAAGGGGGCCCGGGGGCGGGGCGCGCCTGTTTCGGCCCGGGGGAAGGCCTTGTTTTGGGCAGGTCCGCTGGAACTTGGCTCCGCTTAAGGTTACCGCCTCGTTAAAAAGGCGGCTGAAATTGAAGCAAACTTTCCACAAATCTTCTAATAGCTTCGGAAGCTAATCCCGAGGCTACATGCCTCGGTAGGTGTCGTAGGCCTGAGCCGATTCTTCACGGCCTCGTCTTACGGGTATCCCGCGGATGCGTCGGCTCCGATAATATGTCCCAAGAATGCCCGCGATGTCGGCCCGGAATTCACGTTTAGAAAAATTTAGCATACAATTTACGATGTCAAAGTGCCCCAGTACCGTCCTCAAATGATGCGTACTCCTCCTGACCGTGAATGAACCGGAATATCATCTGTCATCTGATCACAAACATATCTGGAAACCGGTACGAATACCGATTCGTTAGATCCGTAAATACCGACAGGCATTGGTATTGAAAAGACATCACTACCGAATTCATAATGCCCGTGTCTGGGTCCTAATCTTTGTCTTTGGAATATACGCCTTAGTGCTACTTTGGTGGTAGCACGACCGCGAGGTCTATCTTTAAAAAAAAAAACATTTAGCACCTGGTGGTCCAAACAAATCATCAATCACAGGGGAGGGGTATTTATTCTTTATGGTTACCTTATTTCTTTGTCGATAATTAATACATCCGCGACGACCCGTCTTTCTTTCTCACGAATATCACGGGGCTCCCCGGAGTGACGTCTTTGGGGTAAAAAGCCACGCCTGCAATAAATCCCTCGACTTCTCCTTTAATTTTTTTAATTCTATGGGTGCTAATGCATGCAGAGGAATAGATATGGTGGTGTCTAGCGACACATCATCGTGAATTACATCTCGCTCGGGGAGGAAGACACAGGGGTTCGTCGAGAATACATCGGGAAATTCATTAACATGGGTGAAGTGAATAGTCGGTGTCGACTTTTAGATCATCTTGAACCGGATGATAAATATAGCCTTTCGATCATTTTCTTGCCTTGAGGTATGAAATAAACTTACCCCTCGGCGATCTTTTGTATTACATCCACTACATATTTGATTTCGCACACAGGAATTGAAGCGGACTACAACACGACGATCAACATTAGCATAACAAGAAGCTAGCCGGTCCATACCCGCCAGCATCGTGGTCGGTCATATCTAGCTCCTCGGATACGCACAGTGCGGCGGCCACGGATAATTATCGAACAACCTCTATATACTTGCCTGGCTATAACGAAATCCTAACGGTGTAGTTACCTCAAATATGGTTCTGTTGGTTCGGGTTTTTATCCCAATTTTACTAGCGACAGGAGAAAATATGTGATAAAGTGAGCACCGGATCTGTCAATGCATACCCGGCTCTAGAGAAAACCAATAATATGCACAGCAACCACATTGGCGACGCCTCACCGATGCGACGGTGGCCGAGAGGCATGTGCGGTTCGAAGGACCGCCTAGGCGGGCCGCTCGCAGCGGCCTCTGCCGCGGCTGTGGGTGCGGCGCTAACCGTACCTCGCCCGCCGGGGGCACGCGCTTGGCTGCGAAGATGAAGAGGAACCGGCCACACAGACATTGTGGGGCCGACCCTGCACCGCCGGCAGGCGATCTGCCGTGAGATGGCCTTGGCGGCAAATAAAGCAACGCACAGCAGCGATAAGCACTCCCCGGGGGGATGTCTCCCTTTTTAGAACACGGGTAGGGAGGCCCCCGGCCCGGGGCCCTGTCCGTACGGGGAAAACCCCGGAGCTCGACCCGGGTCAATCCCCCCCTTTGTCCCCGGGGCCCCTTTGAAACATTGGGGGGTGCTACATTTTTTGGGAAGGATATCCCTTTTTCCTTCGGGGAAATGCCGGAGACTCTCCATCCGGGTTCCCCCCCTCGGGGGGGCTCGTCGTAACCATTTTCGGGGCGCCTGGGCCTTTTACGGGCCCCCGGGGATCGCGTGCTCGTGCGGTATCCCGGGGGTGGAAACCATCGCCATACGGTGTCGATCAAGTAACCATCCACCCCTAATCTTTGCCCCCGGCCTGTCGGGCCATGGGCAAATTGGGGCGGAAAAGTCAAACTCGAGGGTTTTCGGGTTGTTCTTGCCCCGGTTTGGGTAAACAGCGTTTTCGGTGCCGGGGGGGGGGGGTGGAAAAAAGAAAGGCCGCGAACTCGTCCCCCTCGGCCCCGGGGGAGCCCGCCCCTGCGGACAGCTCCCCAAGGAAATCGCCCCCAAATTTGGGGGCTATTCTCAACGGGTACGGTGCCAACTCGGCGGAAATCGGTCTCGGAAGCACGATGGGCCCCGGGCCCTCGCGCTCGTCCCCCATGAACTCCCCCGGGGGCTCCCCGGGGGGCCGAAAAAAAATCGGCGGATTACGGGCAAAAAATAGCGGGCCCTCGGCCCGGGGTCGGTCCACACGATCGTCTCTAATCACATGCCGCGAGCACCTTTCGCTACCTGTCCGATAGCCGGTAGCGGTCGAGCGGCGTCCCTCATAGCCTTGTCCTCGCCCCCGGCCAGGGCTGGAGGGCTCGGGCACTCGAACCTCGGGGAGCGGGTGGTGGAGCCGCCTCACGACTGCGGCTATTTCTTCTGCTCATGCCCCTACGATGGTGATGGGTGGCGAACCTGGCCGACCGGGGCACAACCCGAGCTCTCAGCCGAGCACGGAGCCCTAGTAACTTTGCCGGGCACTGGCGGGTCTCTCCGGCTAGCACGTCGTCAGACTGCCCGCTTCCGGGCGGTACCGGTGGCCTTCCTCGACATCGCTGAAAACATAGCAATCCATTAGAAAGGAACCATCCTAATAATACGATTTCTCTATCGCATGATCTAAGATCAGAAGGAAAGATAACATCCTAAATGTCTCGTAGCCTCCTCGTTTATAGATGTGGTGCACAACACAGATAAATGGTTTCTCTATAGACACGGTCCCACACATTTCGAGGACGAACCGCTCTGATACCACTTTTGTTACGACCCAACCCCGTAGGCCATGACTAGTGTCCGAATTGGATACTCATACGCACCTGATACTCAGAACCCGCATGCTAAACTTGCATAATTACAAATGGTTACACATAGCCTCGATTATCGCATAAGAGCAAACATATATCACAAAGCCGCTAGTCGTCATAACGTACATAACATATCAAATATACGCATATGCGCCGACAAGGCGCCACGAATGCGAATAGACCGCCCCAAACATAAAACATATGAACACGTCTGTACAGAAGTAACCATAACCCACATACATGTCTACAGACCTCTAAACAGAACAACGGAATCATATGACGGGACAGGGCCCTGTCGTACCCCTGAATGAATATATACATATGTAACGGAAGAATATATACCAAAATGTAGGCTCCGGACGAAGGAGCACTCCCAAATAGCGAGTAGGTGTCTGGCCGGCGGATCACCAAGCCAGCGTCCGTACACGCGGCATGAAACGCAGCCCCCGAAGAAAGGGGGTCAGTACGGAATATGTACTGAGTATGCAAAGCAAGAAATATAATAACAGAATCATAATCGAAACAAGAGATGCGGAAAATAAATATAATATGCAAAATGTCAAAATATTTACTTTAAAAAAAATACAAATCATGCATGGGCTCTTAGAATATGGTCGCCCGCCCGTCGTTGGCGCCATAACATGACATCACACCGAAGGTTTCATATCTCCGTAACCGACATATCCGTAACACATCATAGCACACCATAACGCCATAACACAAGATAACACCAAGTATAAACGGAACCGGCCCTCCGGCGAGGAGCTCGGTGAACCGTAACACAAAGATCACCGGAATATAACATAGTGCGCACGAAACATAACCGGCCCGGGACTCGGTGAAAGATGTAACGATCATATGCATGAGCAGAGTCCTGAGTAACCATATGCATAAAAATAATTATTACAAACTCAATAAGTAAATAAGTAATCCATACTCGGGAGTTAAGGTGGCAATCATATTAAGTCCTTTCCGTAAGTCGCTAGAAACGAACATAGAAAAGTCTCGGGGCCCACGGACGGGTATCAACCCCATCCGAGCCCTCCTATGCAAGTTGGGGAATGTTATGCCTTATGAAATCTCCTATGAACATTTCGGGACGATCCGAGCTCGTCTACGGAAGTTACGGTCGTTCGTAGTTACGGAGTCTTTTAGGAACAAAATTCTTTATATAACTTTTGAAATTCAATCATATGAAAGCATAAGTGCCTTAACTTGACTACATTAAGAAAGTAAATCTTTAGGAGCGAATAAGAATCGTTACAAGCTCGGATCTTAAGAGTGGAGTTACCCCGAGTCTCGTATCATAGCCTACTTAACACTAGGACATGCCAAAGAAAGAAAGAATGGGCTTTACATACCTCGTCTGCTCTCGACGCTAATTCAAACTCACGTCGCGGACTTCCCACAATCTACAATATGTCATTAAATACCAACATTAGCTAAAGACATTTAAGAACCCGATTCCAAATGAACACCAAATTCTATAGAAATTTGGGCAGCATTTCCCCTGTAAATACACAACCCCGAGAGTTCAACTCGGCCAAATTCATCAACAACAATACCAACAATCATTCTAGCAACATCAACAATCAATTCAAAACGCGTTCTAACATTAATTACACTTCTCTACATGACTATATACCATTTGATCCCTCTATCAGCCAAAAAATATTAATTGTGATAAAATATGTCATCGAGGGATTTTACTTTATAATGAATCCATTGATTCTACAACATTCCATTATATTCAATCCAACTACTTACATTCAATCCCACCTCCACATTCATACGTTGAGCTACTAATCCGAAACCATTCAAACAATATTCAAGAACACTTTAAACAATTCACACAATATTTCAAACAACCCCAACAATATACCAACTCACCCGAATTCCTCCCCAAACCCGAGAACAACACAACACATTCCTCACTTCCGAGTTCATGAATTACACCAACAATTTACACATTAACAATGTCATTTCCATAAATACAAAAATTACATAAGATTCACATTAAGGTGCCAACGTCCCACATTCACTACAACTTCAACTTAGATCATTAAACCCTCATTTTCCTTATAGAGCTCACAACAACAACAATCAACATACTAAATAGAATTGATCCATTTTTTTGTCATACCATATGACCTATTTTCGGCCATCACCATTGTTATGACCCGTATTTCGTACGTTGGAATATTTTAAGACAATTGCGGAAAGTTAAGGGCAAGGCCATTTTCCGGTTCTGTTTCGATGCGCAAGTCGCTCATAAATATTATTGGCATGAATATTAAGGGCAAATGTGGAATTTGGAAATTATTATAGTTCATGACTTGTTGGAGAAGCCATTGTGGTTGTGGGCCCCACTTATATCTTGGTCAATTATTGCAAGCCATGCAATGGGACAAGTGTTCATTTTATTTGTGGGAACTATATATATATATATGGATGACAAAATAAAGTCATTAGTCATCTTTTATTAATTGAGAAAATTCTAGAAATTTGAAGAAAATTTGGAGGGAAAGGAAAAAGAAAAAAAAAAAGAGATGACAAATAAGTCATCTTTGCAAGAAATTAAAAGAAAATTCTAGAGAGAGGGGCATGTGCCCCTCACATGACTTGGTAATATATATGTATATATAGGAGAGAAGAGAATTAAATCATGAATTAGAAGAAGAGGAGGAAAGAAGGAGAAGCAAAAAAAAAAAAAAAAAAAGAGTTCGGCCATGGTGGCCGAACTTGGGACATGGGAAAATCATGGTTTAAAAATTATTTTCTTCCACCTTTCCTACTAATTGGAAGGTCCCCTACGATGCGGAGTAGTTGTTGGAACAAGAGAATCACCCGTTCTTGCCATCATGCATCTTAGCCGAGAAGAGGAATTGGAGAAAAAAGGTATGGTTCAACCTTATTATTCATGTTTTATGGATGATTTACGCATGTTGTGATGCGTAGAAATAAATGAAATACATGGAATTGTGATGTTGAAGTTGTAGCCGTGTGGGGTAGTTGGCCGTGTGTTGTGTTGTGTGTTGTGTTGTATGCGTTGGTCGTGTGTGTGTTGTGTGCATGGAAGAATGAATAAATTTTATATAGCATGTTATGTCATTATTGTAACGTGTAAAGATGGATGAAAAATGCATGAAAATATGTAAGAGGTTGATGTGGCCGAATGGTAGAGGGTTTGGTAAGATGTAGTAAATTGATTTTATTTGACATTCTAGTTGTTGTCGTTATGGATTATGTGACGTAGAATGAAGGTTGTTGTTGAAGTTAATGTATATGAATGATGATGACATGTATGGTTGTTGTGGTATTGGAAGGTTTCGGGTAAAGTAAAATGTTGATTGAGTTGTTGAAAGATTATGTGAATTAAATTGAATTGAATTGAATTGAATTGAATATAAATGGAATGTTGTTAGTAAGATTGTTAGTATTGTTGTTGGTTTGGCCGAGTTGAATTCTCGGATTGTTGTTAATGGATGAAATGGGCAGAGCCATATTCTCGGGACGGTGTATTTACGGGGAGATCTTTCACGAAATTTCGTTGATTATAAGTAAATGTATTTGAAGGGTTAAGAGAGGCATATGATAATGAACCTAACAATTTCGTCAATCGTCTTGAATGTAGATGTTACATCCGGCATTTTTGCGTATTCGAAAGTTTGGAACTAACCTTGACTTGTAAGGAATAAGGCCATGTTTGGATTTTTTCTTAATATTGGTATGCCGGTTATGGATGTATGGATGCTAGAATATTGGAGAAGGCCTGGGCAAGATAGAAATTTCGGAAATTAGTTTGAATTGCAAAACGAGAATTTTAACCAATTGGGCTCAAAAAAATAAGAGAAAATTTAGGCCCAAAATTTGAGGGTGGCCGGCCAAGAGCCTTGGCCCAACCCATGGGATGGATCATGTGGATAACATGTGAGCTACTAATGGAAAGGGTATTATATTCATGTTCATCCATAGAACATTCAAGAAAAAAAGAAACAAAAGAAAGTTGAGAGCTTAAGGCTATTCGGCCGTGTATAAGAAAAAAGAAAAAATTTTTTCCAAGCCTTCTAGCTTCATCCAAAAATCTTGCCTTTCTTGAATTATCAACAAGCTTAAGACGCTCTTCGACGTGATACCATTGGTTAAGCGAAAGAGCTACGTTGGCGGTGAGTTGGAATTTGAAGAATAAGGTATGAATTCTATTTCTTTATGTTATGGAATGAGTATGCATGTTAGGATGATTAGAATTGGATAAGAATTAAAGGAGTGTGATGTGTGTGTGAAACAAGGCATGGCCGTGAGCCATGATGTTGGGAAGAAGCAAGGATTTCATGTTTTCCTTTCATGTTATAGAAAATTTATAAGTGTTGTGATGAATGAAGTTGAATGAAAATCATGGGATTAGGAGGTGTGTTGTGTGAGCCGTGTATATGTGCATGTGTTGGTGTGGCCGTGTGATACCTAATGTGTAGGAGGAATGAATAAATGATATTTAGTATGTTAATTGTGTTAAGTTGTTGTCGGAAAGTATGCGAATTTTTATATAGTTTATGTAAATATGGAATGGAAGTGGTAAGATGCAAACTATGATAGTAGTTAACGGAATTGAAAGTTAAAAGTATGCCATGGAAGTTTATGTTGGAAGTTTTGAGCGAAATATGATTTCGGTGGAATTTTTGCATAACTTGTGAAATAATGCGAAATGCGCCCGAATTGTATTTGAATGTTCTTGCATGAGTAAATGAGTATGAAAACGTTGATATTAGTTTGGAAATGTGAAGTTAGTTGGAAATTGTTGCTTTATGAAGAAAGAAGATTAACTATGTTAGTAAGCGTTTTAGTTCGGTTGGTGTTGTTGTTGGGTTGTTGTTGATTATTTTGAGCCGAGTTGAATCTCGGGGATGTCATATTTATAGGGGAAGTGCTGCCGAAATTTCGGTAGCCAAGTATAACCCCAAAGTTGAATGTTGACTTGCATGAATAGTAACTGGTAAAGATGACCATTTGCAGATTTTCGACGAAACGGGATTGGAGTTTTGGTAAGCGAGAAAGGCGCGGAAGGTATGTAAAGTCTTCCCTTCTATTCTCTGGCATGTTCTAAATGTGTTAGGCTCGAACGCGGGCCTTAGATAGGACTCTGTCTCCTGAAATCCGAGATTGAAATTGGCCCCATTTCTTTCAGCGCAATTGAACTAGTTTTTTTTACAAATTGTAGTTTAAGCGACTTATATGTATGTAACTTTCCCAAATAGATTCGGATTGTTTCAAAACTCTCATGAATGACTCCATAAGGCTTATGATCCATGATTTGAGTTCACCACCTCGATTCACCCGAGGTGGGCCACGTAATCCGAGACCTCTTACTATGGTTTTAATTGATTATGTCTACACACAAAATGCTTAAAGGAATCTTGTGATCATTGTACCGTTGTCAAATGATAAATACGACGAATCTATGATATTATGATATATGTTATGATCCTAGAAATATGATTCGATGCAAGTTGTCGTGCCATCCCAAAAGGGCCTATATATATACTATGATTGTCATCCGATTTCCTTGCAGCGATATGTCATTTAAATTATTCTATTTGTTAAGGAACGATCATTCTGAATATTCCGTAAGCCTTGTGATATATTTGCTTCGTATGAACAGTCTCAAAATTCTGTTTTGACATAATCCGTCACGACATCCGTCAAGAGGTACGAATTATGACTTATTGTTGATTTGTCTATTAAGTACGGACTTGTATGCATATGTTTCGCATTGATGCGTTCGTCGCAAGCTATGATATGTCTTTTCGAGCCGGGCCGGGACATGTTCTCGTGCGCACTTCTTTGTATTATTCACCGAGTCCCTCGTACTTGCGGGCGGGACACGTTATCGTTCATGATTATGATGTGATGATATGGGGATGGTGGCCGGGATGGCTCATGATTATTATTCACCGAGACCGCAAAGAGAGGGGCGGGACATGTTATGTATACATGATATATGATTCCGACATGCATGATTCCACATTACGAGTCCCTCTTTAATAAAGGGCCGGGACACGTTGTCGTATATAACATATGATTTTGTTATGCATGATTTCACCTCCGAGTCCCTTATCGAGGGCCGGGACACGACATATGTTCACATGATATTACATGATACGATATGCATTACTTATCTTTTGGCACTATGTTTTCTCGAGGTCTCGGACAAGGTATTACCTTTTGTACTTGATTCTAATCGAGAGTTCCGTGTTATGTTTCTCGTACTCTGTCTTTGATTATGCTTATACTTGTTACCTTTCTTTACATACTCGGTACATTTTTTTCGTGCGACCCCCATTTATTCTTCGGGGGCACGCTACATGCCCGCGGGTACGGACGCGCCGCGTGATACGCCGCCGTTTAGGACATCGATCTGTTGTTTGGAGAGCTCCTTTGATCCGGAGCGATACTTTTGGTATATATATCTTTCTGTCGTCTGTTTGTTCTGTATATATATGATCATTTGGGTACGGCGGGGCCCTGTCCCGTCTTCTGATTCTGTTCTGTATACTAGAGGCCTGTAGACATAAAGAGTGGGTTATGGTCCTATCTGTACAGTCTGTGTATGTATTATGTGTTTGGGCGGTTATCCACCGCGCGCGCCCTGCGCGCTCGCCTATACGTGTGTATATGAATATGTTATTTTTTGTGTGGCCTTTGTTGGTATTTCTGCGTGCAGGTTAAATTTTGGTTAGTAAGACAAACAGAGGAAACTCTGCCCAAATTTTCCTAAATACTTGAGTTACTATTTTTGAGCTTTTGGTACGTACGGGTGCCCAGGTCGGACACCAGTCGCGGCCCACGGGGTTGGGTCGTGACAGTAGACTAGCGGCAACAAGTTTGGACGAATAAGCGTAGCTAGTAAGGCGCGGCGCAGGTATGTTAAGGCTAAGCTCTTTCTTTCTATGGCATGAATCATACGATGTAATCTTATAAGTGCCCTCATACCGTCCTCATTCCCAAAAGTTAGAAGTTATGGTTCCAAAGCATGATTCTTCTTCTTAAAAGTTTATAAATGTTTTCTAAAATATTCATTTTTCTCAAAAATCCAAGTTTCACGTTTTGATAGTTTTTATGACTAAAACGACGACTATGGTTTTATGATGATAATGATGATGCCCGATATGAGAAAACGTCTATGATGAATATGTCAAGGATATGTTCTTACCATGAAAGCGACGATATGAAATATTAAGCTATTTTTGGATAATGACTATTTTAAAGCTTTCAAAGTATGTGAAATGATAGGTCATGATTCTGTTTTATGTTTTCCCGTGATGTTATCCTTGATTGATAGTCTCGCCTTATAATCGTTCCCTCAAGGTGAGACAAGCGCCCATAGTTATTCCATAATGCAATCGGAGGTTTCCGACCTTACGTCACTCCGATAAAGTTATAGCTTTTGATTGGACTCCAATGCATGCTTATGATGGATGTTACACTGGCCTAGAGGGCCGGGCATGACCACCACTACGGTAAGCATAGTGGGCGGCATATAATTACACTGGCCTAGTTGGCCGGGCACGACCCCCACTAGTGGCGCTGCAAGAGATTTACCCCGGACGCGGGCTAGTGATGTTATGTGATTCAGATAGACTATGGATGCATATAAGAGTAACAGTAAGCATGCGTGACTCCGCCTTAAGAGGCACTCAGATGTACAGACTATTTTTACAGCACATGACATGTTCTACAGTTCTATTCTGTTATTACTCACGAGTATAGTTTTTTTTTTTTTTTACTATGTTGCTACTCATAACTATATCTTCTATCATGTTACTATTCACGCCTTACATACTCAGTAGAATGCTCGTACTGACCCCTCTTCTTCGGGGGCTGCGTTTCATGCCGCGCAGGTACACCAGATGATCGGGCCATTATAGAAGATGTTCCAGCGGAGTTGGCATCTCCATTGCTGCGGGAGAGTTGCCGGGTCAAGTCTTTATGCTATGATGTCATGTTCGAGTTAGAGACTTTGCAGACAGAGTCGTGGGTCTAGAGTGTCAGCCTTACAAAGGGGTCCACTAGTTGATGTATTTTTATTGTATCTTATGTTATAGAGCCCTTATGTTTACAGACTGTGTTTAATTTAAGAAACCACGAAAAGATTTTTGAAAAATTTTACTATGTATTTTACCTACAATTGATTCAGGAGTCTAAAGAGATCCGATAGGTAATAAGAGGTAGCGGGTTCGCTCGGCTCCGAAGGCGGGGTCGGGTGCCCATCACACCCTAGTAAGGTTGGGGTGTGACAAAGTGGTATCAGAGCAGGTCGGTCTAAGGGATGTACGCAAAGTGGGTGTCCGGTAGAGTCCTGTTTATGGGTGTGAAGCCGGCCACATTTATAAACAGGAGGCTGCGGGGCATCTAGGAATGGTTGACCTTCTTTCCGTCATTAGATCGTGCGATAGAGCCAAGTCATAAGAAAATGAAGTTCCTTATATAAGCCAGACATACGACAGAGGAAGGCAAACGATGCTATGAAAGGCCATAGAGGTAAGTCCTAACGTAATTATTCTGTACAGGCGGAAGCACTGGACCACTGGAATGTGTCATAAGGCTGTATGTTCTGCGAGGTGTTAGCGATATTTGCGACGCACAGATTTGGGATAGTAGGCATGGTAAAGGAGATCCTGCCAGAATGGATTTGTCTAACAGGAAGGAGCGTGGAAAGAAAATACGGTACACAGGCAATAAGTGAGATGCGTCGTTTCAAGAAAGGTTATGGATTT
The DNA here is from genome assembly GCF_029784015.1 of Lycium ferocissimum. NCBI lineage: Eukaryota > Viridiplantae > Streptophyta > Magnoliopsida > Solanales > Solanaceae > Lycium > Lycium ferocissimum. The sequence continues at coordinate 16,873 of NW_026714198.1, forward strand.
GGCATGACGATGAAGGTGCGATCACTACCCTCGGGAATCTGGAGGCTCAGGACAAGAAGTGGTCATACACACAGGTGGAAGGTGAACATTCGGAACTGAAGAGGGTAAAATAGTAATTACAAAAGAAAGGACGTGCTACGAAAATGTTTCAGAATCGGTAAGACTTCGACTTGCTCCAGAACATGTAATAAAGGTCATACGAGGAAGTGGACACGATTATATCAGCATTAAGGCACCGGATTCCACCAAAGTTTCGAGGTTAAGCGTGCTCAGGTGGGAGCAATTCTATGATGGGTGACCCCCAGGAAGTATGCGAGAAATCCAATATATTCAGACCTAAGAGACAAGTGAGAAGTTAGAGTAGCCTAAGGAAAACTAGAGTATATGGGATAGTTGGAGGCCATAAGAAGACGCGCAGGACAAGGCAGAATAGATCGGTGAAGAGGCAGAAAGTGTATTATAACCCTGGGATTAGGATAGGCTTGAATAGCGTTTGGAAGTATTTGGTGGGTTAGTTGATAGTAATGATATGTATATATATATGAAGGTATAGGATATCCCATATATGATTGTATCGGTGAACATGTGAGTCCCAGCAATCGAAGCTACGGTATAAAAGGCATCAATCGAGTAAGGGTACCGAAGTTTGAGTGACAGCAAGAGTAAATGATACAAGTGTTGCAAAGTAAGCTGTTATTATTCTACTATAGGTTGAGATTGGAAATTCTAAAGTGACGATAGTTGGAAAAGAAAGAGAGGGAGTAGATGGAACATGAAGGGATCAAAGTGACGGAAGAAAGAGAAAGGTAAGAAACCTCAGTAAGTGAAGCTCCCGAGAAAAATTACTGGCAAAACACGGGGCTATTTAGGAAGGGACTCGAAGTAAGCGTGTGAAAAGGGGATAGAGTGTGTTAAAAGAAGACAGGAGAGGGATGTAGGGAATTCAAGAACTAATTACAATAAGTGAGGATAAAGGAATAGTAACCGTGGCAAGGAAATGTGAAGTAAGAGAAGGAGTAACTAAGTTTAGTGACGATGTTATAAGACTTCGGAATTGAAAGGTATATAAAGGTAAGGGGTCGATATTGCCGAGTGAAAGTTGAAGGTGTGGAATAGGAAGTCATGTGAGGTCTGAGGGAATTGATCTTAGCGGAAATAAAATACGATGGAGGGAGCGTGCATAAGAGATCGCTCGGCTATAGCATCACAAATATAGTTAAAGACCCGATGAATAAGGATGAAGAGAGAGTGAAAATTGTAAGGATTCTGTGCTAAGAACAAAAGTAGCGGAACACTTGCGAAATATGGACGTACAGCTGCAGCACAGACGCGCAGTTAAAGAGGAATTATGAGCAGGTGATTTACGTAAGCGAAAGGACGAATAGTGAACGAAAGGGTATGAAAATGGGGACAAAATGATGACATAGGCAGAAAGTAAAAGAAAAACTTAGGATTAGGAGTATCCGATATGTTAGACTCAGAGTTGGAAAAGAGAGAAGAGGAATAAGGTATAAACTAAGACTCCATAAAAAGGACTGTCGGCATATAAGGAACCCCCAAGGGGGGAGAACATATTGTAGGCTCTAAGTCCAAATGAAGGAAACTCGGTAGCACGGAACCGAGGGTCTAAAGTATATCGGCCTATCAAGTGAATACAGGAAGGAAATAAGAAGGAGTTGGTGCAGTGGATTAGGAAACCTATGACACGAAATGAGGACTCGTGTAAAGACCGAGGAGTTCGATCATAAGAGAAATAAGGTAAGAGTTAAGGAGTGAGCATGAAGGAAAAGACAGTTATGAAAGGAACCCCTCCCCGAGGTGCTACGAGACCCCATAAGATCAGTTGAACATTCGAGGACGAATGTTCTAAAACGGGGGAGGATGTTATGACCCGTATTTCGTACATTGGAATATTTTAAGACAATTGCGGAAAGTTAAGGGCAAGGCCATTTTCCGATTCTGTTTCGATGCGCAAGTCGCTCATAAATATTATTGGCATGAATATTAAGGGCAAATGTGGAATTTGGAAATTATTATAGTTCATGACTTGTTGGAGAAACCATTGTGGTTGTGGGCCCCACTTATATCTTGGTCAATTATTGCAAGCCATGCAATGGGACAAGTGTTCATTTTATTTGTGGGAACTATATATATATATGGATGACAAAATAAAGTCATTAGTCATCTTTTATTACTTGAGAAAATTCTAGAAATTTGAAGAAAATTTGGAGGGAAAGGAAAAAGAAAAAAAAAAGAGATGACAAATAAGTCATCTTTGCTAGAAATTAAAAGAAAATTCTAGAGAGAGGGGCATGTGCCCCTCACATGACTTATATAATATATATGTATATATAGGAGAGAGAATTAAATCATGAAGAAGAGGAGGAAAAGAAGAAGAAAAAAAAAAAAAAAAAAAAAAAGAGTTCGGCCATGGTGACCGAACTTGGGACATGGGAAAATCATGGTTTAAAAATTATTTTCTTCCACCTTTCCTACTAATTGGAAGGTCCCCTACGATGCAGAGTAGTTGTTGGAACAAGAGAATCACCCGTTCTTGCCATCATGCATCTTAGCCGAGAAGAGGAATTGGAGAAAAAAGGTATGGTTCAACCTTATTATTCATGTTTTATGGATGATTTGCGCATGTTGTGATGCGTAGAAATAAATGAAATACATGGAATTGTGATGTTGAAGTTGTAGCCGTGTGGGGTAGTTGGCGAGTGTGTTGTGTTGTGTGTTGTGTTGTATGAGTTGGTCGTGTGTGTGTGTTGTGTGCATGGAAGAATGAATAAATTTTATATAGCATGTTATGTCATTATTGTAACGTGTAAAGATGGATGAAAAATGCATGAAAATATGTAAGAGGTTGATGTGGCCGAATGGTAGAGGGTTTGGTAAGATGTAGTAAATTGATTTTATTTGACATTCTAGTTGTTGTCGTTATGGATTATGTGACGTAGAATGAAGGTTGTTGTTGAAGTTAATGTATATGAATGATGATGACATATATGGTTGTTGTGGTATTGGAAGGTTTCGGGTAAAGTAAAATGTTGATTGAGTTGTTGAAAGATTATGTGAATTAAATTGAATTGAATTGAATTGAATTGAATATAAATGGAATGTTGTTAGTAAGATTGTTAGTATTGTTGTTGGTTTGGCGGGTTGAATTCTCGGATTGTTGTTAATGGATGAAATGGGCGAACTCATATTCTCGGGACGGTGTATTTACAGGGGAGATCTTGCCGAAATTTCGGCAGATTATAAGTAAATGTATTTGAAGGGTTAAGAGAGGCATATGATAATGAACCTAACAATTTCGTCAATCGTCTTGAATGTAGACTAGCGGCAACAAGTTTGGACGAATAAGCGTAGCTAGTAAGGCGCGGCGCAGGTATGTTAAGGCTAAGCTCTTTCTTTCTATGGCATGAATCATACGATGTAATCTTATAAGTGCCCTCATACCGTCCTTATTCCCAAAGTTAGAAGTTATGGTTCCAAAGCATGATTCTTCTTCTTAAAAGTTTATAAATGTTTTCTAAAATATTCATTTTTCTCAAAAATCCAAGTTTCACGTTTTGATAGTTTTATGACTAAAACGACGACTATGGTTTTATGATGATAATGATGATGCCCGATATGAGAAACGTCTATGATGAATATGTCAAGGATATGTTCTTACCATGAAAGCGACGATATGAAATATTAAGCTATTTTTGGATAATGACTATTTTAAAGCTTTCAAAGTATGTGAAATGATAGGTCATGATTGTTTTATGTTTTTCAGTGATGTTATCCTTGATTGATAGTCTCGCCTTATAATCGTTCCCTCGAGGTGAGACAAGCGCCCCTGTTATTCCATAATGCAATCGGAGGTTTCCGAGCCTTACGTCACTCGATAAAGTTATAGCTTTTGATTGGACTCCAATGCATGCTTATGATGGATGTTACACTGGCCTAGAGGGCGGGCATGACCACCACTACGGTAAGCGTAGTGGGGGCGTATGATTACGGCCAGAGGGCCGGGCTGACCCCGCTACGGTAGCGTGGTGGGCGGCATATAATTGCACGGCCTAGTTGGTAGGGCCGACCCCGCTGGTGGCGGCTGCAGAGATTTACACGACGCGGGAGGCCGGGACGCGGGCTGGTGATGTTATGTGATTCGGACAGGACTATGGATGCATATAAGAGTAACGAAGCATGCGTGACTCCGCCTTAAGAGGAACTCGGATGTACGGACTATTTTTACGGCACATGACATGTTCTACGGTTCCATTACATTATTACTCACGAGTATAGTTTTTTTTTTTACTATGTTGCTACTCATAACTATATCTTCTATCATGTTACTATTCCGCCTTACATACTCGGTACAATGCTCGTACGACCCATCTTCTTCGGGGCTGCGTTTCGCGCGCGGTACACCGGATGATCGAAGCCATTATAGAAGATGTTCCAGCGGAGTTGGCATCTCCATTGCTGCTGGAGAGTTGCCGGGTCAAGAGTCCTATGCTATGATGTCATGTTCGAGTTAGAGACTTTGCGGAGACGGTCGTGGGTCTGAAGTGTCGGACCTTACAAAGGGGTCCACTAGTTGATGTATTTTTATTGTATCTTATGTTATAGAGCCCTTATGTTTACGGTATTTGTGTTTAATTTAAGAAACCACGAAAAAGATTTTTGAAAAAATTTTACTATGTATTTTACCTACGATTGATTCGAGTCTAAAAGAGATCAGGTAGGTAATAAGAGGTAGCGGGTTCGCTCGCTCACGAGAAGGCGGGGTCGGGTGCATCCACCTGGTAAGGTTGGGGTGTGACAAAGTGGTATCGAGACGAGGTCGGTCTAAGGGATGTCTGCTGAAAGTCGTGTCGGTAGAGTCACATTTATGGGTGTGAAGCCGCCACGTTTTAAACGGAGGGAGGGAGGCATCTAGGAATGGTTGACCTTCTTTCCGTCATTAGATCGTGCGATAGAGCCAAGTCATAAGAAAATGAAGTTCCTTATATAAGCCGGACATACGACGAGAGGAAGGTAACGATGCTATGAAAGGCCATGGGGTAAGTCTAACGTAATTACCCCACACAAGCGGAAGCCTTTGGACCCGGGATGTGTCATAAGGCTGTATGTTCTACGAGGTGTTAGCGATATTTGCAACGCACAGATTTGGGATAGTAGGCATGGTAAAGGAGATCATGCCAGAATGGATTTGTCTAACAGGAAGGAGCGTGGAAAGAAAATACGGTACACAGGCAATAAGTGAGATGCGTCGTTTCAAGAAAGGTTATGGATTTGGCATGAAGATGAAGGTGCGATCACTACCCTCGGGAATGCGGAGGCTCGGGACAAGAAGTGGTCATACGGGTGGAAGGTGAACATTCGGAGGCGAAGAGGGTAAAATAGTAATTACAAAAGAAAGGACGTGCTACGAAAATGTTTGGAATCGGTAAGACTTCGACTTGCTCCCGAACATGTAATAAAGGTCATACGAGGAAGTGGACGCGATTATATCGGCGTTAAGGCCTAGGATTCCACCAAAGTTTCGAGGTTAAGCGTGCTCGGTGGGAGGCGATTCTATGATGGGTGACCACGGGAAGTATGCGAGAAATCAATATATTCGGACCTAAGAGACAAGTGAGAAGTTAGAGTAGCCTAAGGAAAACTAGAGTATATGGGATAGTTGGAGGCCATAAGAAGACGCGGGACAAGGCGAGAATAGATCGGTGAAAGGCGAAGAAAGTGTATTATAACCACAGGATTAGGATAGGCTTGAATAGCGTTTGGGAAGTATTTGGTGGGTTAGTTGATAGTAATGATATGTATATATATATGAAGGTGTAGGATATCCCATATATGATTGTATCGGTGAACATGTGAGTCCCGGCCAATCGAAGCTACGGTATAAAAGGCATCAATCGAGTAATGCAGAAGTTTGAGTGACGACGAGAGTAAATGATACAAGTGTTGCAAAGTAGTGTTATTATTCTACTATAGGTTGAGATTGGAAATTCTAAAGTGACGATAGTTGGAAAAGAAAGAGGGAGTAGATGGAACATGAAGGGATCAAAGTGACGGAAGAAAGAGAAAGGTAAGAAACCTCAGTAAGTGAAGCTCCCGAGAAAAATTACTGGCAAAACACGGGGCTATTTAGGAAGGGACTCGAAGTAAGCGTGTGAAAAAGGGGATAGAGTGTGTTAAAGAAGACGGGGAGGGATGTAGGGAATTCAAGAACTAATTACAATAAGTGAGGATAAAGGAATAGTAACCGTGGCAAGGAAATGTGAAGTAAGAGAAGGAGTAACTAAGTTTAGTGACGATGTTATAAGACTTCGGAATTGAAAGGTATATAAAGGTAAGGGTCGATATGCCGAGTGAAAGTTGAAGGTGTGGAATAGGAAGTCATGTGAGGTCTGAGGGAATTGATCTTAGCGGAAATAAAATACGATGGAGGGAGCGTGCATAAGAGATCGCTCGGCTATAGCATCACAAACATAGTTAAAGACCCGATGAATAAGGATGAAGAGAGAGTGAAAATTGTAAGGATTCTGTGCTAAGAACAAAAGTAGCGGATGTCACGACCCAATTCACGAGTCGTGGTGGCACCTACACTATCCCTTCGAGTAGGCGAACCACATTACTAATAACAAGTTAAATAAGCGGAAAATTTATTTAAGAATAAGTTATCAAGTTTTAAATACTTATTATAACAAGAAATGTCACGACAATCCCAAAAATCTGGTCAAAAGGTACAAGAGCGCTAACATAGGACGAATAGAAGTACGAAAATACTGAAGGCTACATATTGTCTGTCGAATACAAAAACGAGAAATAGATAGAGGAGGTTCTTCGGGGGCCACGGATGACGGTAGCTCACTTTGAATAACTAAAGATGTCACCCTCGTATCGGCCACGGGGTTTAGAAGCGGAGCTGGATCGTGCTGCTGCATAACAAAAAGTGCGGCAAGTATGATGTCGGTACAACACTTGTGCCGGTAGGCATCATAGGCCGACAATGATTAGATAACGCATGAAGAAGTCAAAACAACAAGTAGCACATAGAGCAACGGTATGGTCACATATCAATACAAGTAAGGTGTAAAAGGAATCATGAAATCAACCAAGACGAGATATAATTCACCAAATGATCGGTCAAATATATATAAGTGGATGAA
>NW_026714199.1:0-31806 GCF_029784015.1 Lycium ferocissimum
ATTCATTCCCGGAAAGTGTCGCCAAGTCACACATGCCATGATTGCCTTGTTCGGTTAGAGACTTTGCAGACATAGTCGTGGGTTCTGGAGCTAACGTACTCATGATACATGTTTGTGCGTTTACATATTTTATTTGATTTAAATGCAATAAAGGAATTTTTCCAGCAATCTTAATATGTGTCACGACCCAACCCCGTAGGCCGCGACTAGCGCCCGACCTGGGCACCCGTACGTACCAAAACCCCAAAGTAGTAACTCAAGCACTTAGAAAATTCGGCAGTTTTCCGTTTTTCTAACTAACCAAAATTAGCTCCTCGCACGCAAAAATACCAACAAAGGCCACACAAAATAACGACACAACATATTTATATATACATACGCGGACCGGCCGCGGCGTAACGGGATCGCCCAAACACAACATATATACGTACATCCGTACGTAACGACCCTAACCCACAAACGTGTCCACCGACCTCTAAACAAACAAAATATTCGTAATCGTATGACGGTGATGTGGCCCCGCCGTACCCCCGAATAATAATGTACATACGTGTCAAAGAAAATATATACCAAATAGATAAGCTCCTAAGTTAAGCGAGCACTTCCCGAAAGCAAGTATCGATGGCCTAGACAGTGGATTCTCCAACCGAGCGTCGCACTGCGGCATGAAACGCAGCCCCGAAGAAAGGGGGTCAAGACGGAATATGTGTATCGAGTATGCAAAGCGGAAACTGAAACATAGTCATAACCTGAAAGCAAGGAGCGCGCGAGAAATGTAGATATAAATGAACTAATTTATGTGAGCTAGTATTAACCGACCTGTCCAAGTCCAGGCTATCCCAACATAGCATACCATATAATATACACACATATAGGCCGGGGCCGAGAATCCAGCCGGCGATATCACACACGCACATACACACATACCGCGGCCAAGTATCCCGCGGTCAATAGTACCCACATACCGCGGTCAAGTATCCAAATAGGTCAATAATGTGCATACCGCGGTCAAGTATCCGGCAAGAACATCACACATACCGCGGTCGAGTATCCACGTCAACATCACACGCAATGAACAATTAAATGATTGAGTTAACTTCCTTAATCCGATGACCAAATATATTTATTAACGTCGACAGTGTAGAAACAAGTTCCGCATTTATCTAATTAGTGTACCAAACTACACCTACCGAAATCGTTCTTATGTCAAAACGTATCTTCAACTCAATGAAATAGTTAAAATAATTATCTTATAATAGTCGGAGCAATGGTTAAAAGTCCTCTCTTAATACAAGATCAAATAATCCCAATAGATCATTTAAAAGAGGTCTCGGGGCAAAGAGCCCATCAACAAGGGTCAAATCAAGGTGACATACATAATTTTTTTACGAATATCGAACCCTATGGGAGCATCCATGAAAGTTTCGAGTACATCCGAGCTCATTTGAAAAAGTTATGAAAGTGTAAGCATTTTTCCAACAAAAGTAAGGAAAGTACTTCAATTATGCCGAATGAATAGTAACCAAAATCGTACTCGGATTACGGGAACGTAACGACCCCCGAGGCCGCTATCCAAACCTTGTATACCTAAGACATGCCTCGGAAGGAAAGGGTAGCTTTACATACCTTATTCGCTCCTTAAGCTTGTCGAAACTCAATCCCCGTTTCCTCCAAAACCTGCAATTGGTCACATTTACCAATTGTCATTTATAAGCTTTAAAGCTAAAATTTGGAAGTAGTGCTTGTTTATGAAAATTCTGACAGCACTTCCCCTATACATATAACATCCCCGAGAATCGTCTCGGCTTAAAAATATCAACAACAACAACAACCCAACAACATCAACAATCATCACAAACCGCATTATGGCACAAGTAGTCTCCTTTCCACATAGTTCAATAATTTCCACCCAAACTTCACATTATCAAACTAATATCAACATTTTCCATACTCATTAACTAATTCAATGTTATTCAAACATATTCCGATAACGTTCCAAGCAATATTCATAAATTCAAGTAATTCCCGCCAATTTCCATATTCTATCCCAAGTTTATGCAAATGCAACGAAACTTCCAAATCACATGGTTTTCCTTCCAAACTCATTAACCACAACCATAATTCACATTTAGAAGTTCATTCTCATAATTATATAAAAAATCATATTTAAATCACATAATTTCTCATAATAGCATATAACCAACTTCAATGCTCTCTGAGTTATTCAAGACTTCTTTACGTCGTGAACGTCATAACGACACAATTAACAAGTCAAATAAAACTCAATTCACCTCCTCCTTCAACACTATGGCTCACGGCCACATGCATTCTCCACACACATACACGCCATGCACGCACACACCACGCTTCCATAATCCTTACCTACTTTTATTCGTTATAGCCCGTACTTTGTACGTTTGGAGATTTCGAAGTCGTCGTGGGAAGTTAAGGACGAGATCATTTTCAAAAATCATTTTGATGTACGAGTTGTTATAAATATAACTTATGACTATTTTTGCATGGGAAACATTGAGAAAGGTTAAGGGTAAAAGGGGAATTCGCAAAATAGGTTATGAAAGTAATGCGGGAAAGCTAGGGGCAAAATGGTAATATTGAGAAAAGTCGAGGGGCAAAACGGGAATTGCACATAAGGGCTCAAGAATGTTCCAAAACAAGGGGCCAACTTGGCCATGTGACAAAAATGAGCAAAAAAAAAAAAAAAAAAAAAAAGATGACTAAGAAGTCATCCTTTTTTTAGAAAATAAAAGGAAAATTCAAGAAATCTCTAGAGAGGGGCATGTGCCCCTCACATGCTTGGAGATATACTTATATATATATGAGTGGCTTTCTATTTAAGACAAAAAAAAGGATGAACAAAACAAAAAAAAAAAAAGAAGAGCAAGAACAAAAGGGCCAATTCGGCCATGGCCTTGGAAATTTGAGGTCTCCGAATTTTGTTCCAAAAATTTGTTTCTTCATGTATTTCTACTAAGTCGAGGATGCTCTTCAACGTGGTATAATTGTTGAAGCAAGAGAATCACTCTTTGGTGCAAAACTTCCAACCTTAGCTAAGTAAGGGAGTTGAAGGAAAAGGTAAGAATTCATTCATTTTATATGTTATGAATGGTTTGGTATGTTGTGATATGTGGGAAAGAATGAAATTCATAATAACATGGATGTTGATATTGAAGCCGTGCATGGTGTGTGTATGGCCGAATATAGAGTGTGTGTGTAGAACAAATGAATTGATTTTGTTTAGCAATTTGGTTGTTGTGGTTGTGCATGTCTTGTACATGTTGTGATATATAGAAATTGATGAAAGATTATGAAAGCATATATGGGGGTGTTGTGGCCGAGAATGGGCTGTTTGGACATGGAAGGAATGGACTCATTTTGCTTAGTGTTTTAATTATTGTTGTCATGGAAAATGTGATGTAAAATGAACGTTTGATGGCTTGTGTTGAAGTTGTAGTATGCGGGCTGTTTTGGAGAGTTAGTATGTTTTTAATATAATTTCTTGTATTGGTGGAAGTGATGTTGTTAACACATAGAATTGTTGATATAGTTGATGGATTTGAAAGAGAAGAGTGTGTTGTTATTGTTCTAGTTGAGTCGGGAGGCTTCGGGCAAGGTGGGATGTTAGTTTGGATATCTTGAATTATCTATCGATATTGTTATTATGATTGTTGATTTGGTTCTTGTGTTTTGGGCCGAGCCATATTCTCGGGACGGTGTATGTATAGGGAGGGTCTTTGCCGAAATTTCGGTAGACAAGTATTAATTCAAGATTGGAATTTTAAGCCTTATGAATAGTAATTGGTAAATGTGACCATTTGCAGATTCTGGGCGAAACGGGACTTGAGCTTAAGCGAGCGTAAGACGTCCGAAAGGTATGTGAAGCTATCCCTCTCCTTCTTTTGGCATGTCTTAGGTGTATTAGGCTTGAATTTGAGCCTCGGGGTCATTCGTTCATCGAAATCCAACTCGGAAATGGAGCACTATTCATTCAGTGCGATTGAACTAGAATCTTTATATTTTGTTGGAAAAGTGTTCAAACATCCGTAACTTGCAGGAATGTAATCGAATTGCCTTGAAACTTCATAGATGACTCCATTAAGTGATAATTCATAAAACCTTTAAAAACCACTCCGAAGGGAGTGTGATATTTTATTATTTAAACTTTTCAAAACCGCTCCGAAGGGGGGTGTGATATATTATTTTCTAAAGCTTTCTTAAAACCCCGAAGGGGTGTGATATATTATTTTCTAGGGCTTTTTCTAAAACCACTCCGAAGGGGTGCGTACAAAACCACTCCGGGCGGAGTGTGATATTTTATAAAACTTTTTAAAAACCACTCCGAAGGGGGTGCGATATTTTATTATTATTATTACTATTATTAATATGCCCGAAGGGCTAGGATTAGTATTATGTCGCGAGTGGCATGCCCGACGGGGACGGGGTAGCCGTATGCCGCGAGTGACATGCCCGAAGGGGCTAGGATGCGGGGGCCGCGCATGTCCGATGGGGCCGGGATAGACGTATATCGGACCGGCATGCCCGAAGGGGCCATCATTTTACGTCGGGGCCGCATGTCCGATGGGGCCGGGATAGACGTATCGCCGGACCGGCGCACCCGGGGATTAATATTGATATTATTACTATTATTATTATTACTATTATTATTATTATTATTATTATTATTATTATTATTATTATTATCATCATTATCATTATGCCGGAAGCGCAATGCCCGGCGGGCCACCATTATTATTGTTAGGCCGGAAGCGGCCGTCCGAAGGGACTATTTTACTTAAATATTTAATTCATGTCAGGTAACCTAAACTTGCTTTCTGTTGTACTTTTCTGATTTACGCTTTAGTAATGCTTTACATACTCAGTACATATTCCGTACTCGACCCTCCTTCTTCGGGGGCTGCGTTTCATGCCACGCAGGTACACCCAGATGAAGAGAAGACTTGCTAGAAGTTGTCTCCGCGGAATTGGCGAGCTCCACCTCAGTTCGGAGTATTTCCGAGTCAAAGTGTTCGTGTCGTGGTTTTTAGCATATGTTAGAGACTTTGCGAGACGATGTAATCGTGGATAGCGCGTCGGGAAGTGCGGATGATTTGTAAATGTTAAAAGAGTATGCGTTTTTAGATAATGTTTATTGATTGAAAAGTTTCATGTTTCTTAAAAAAATTTTGAACTGGTAGATTTTAGTAACGCGAACGTTAAGGGTTCGCTCGACTCTGAGGAGGGTCGGGTGCCCATCACACCCTAGTAAGGTCGGGGTGTGACAAAGTGGTATCGAGTATGTCTCCGTCCTAGGGGTCGTCTGCAAAGTCGTGTCGGTAGAGTCCGTTTATAGTGTGTTGCGCGCCACATTTATAAACAAGAGGCTACGGGGCATCTAGGGATTGTTGACCTTCTTTCATATTTAAGAATTGTTGACCTTCTTTCATATTTAAGATCGTGCGATAGAGCCCAGTCATAGGGTATGAAGTCCCTTGTACTAACCTTCTATTTCAGCTAAAGGACGACGTCGATGAAAGAAAGCGACCCATGGCATCAACAGTTACAAAGTACAGTGGTAAACAATGGTGCGGACGAGGCATGTTGGATGAGGTAAGAATATTGAAGTATTACTGAGATGTAAGTCGGGAGAATGGAAGTGAAGGTGAACATTAAGAATCAAAAAGGGCAAAACGGTAATTGCAAGAGAAAGGACGTGTTACGAACACGCCGAGTCCGTAAAACTTTGATCCGGCTTCGATTATGTAATAAGGGCCATATGAAAAAGCGTATGCGATTATGTCAGTAATAAAGCACCGAATTCCACCAAAGATTCGAGGTTAAGCGTGCTCAGGTGGGAGCAATTTCAGGATGGGTGACCCCCTGGGAAGGAAGCAAGAAATTCCAAAGATTTAGTTGCAAAGGACAAATGAGAAACCAGAATGGCCTAAGTGAAGTCAGACTATACGAGATGATTGGAGACCACAAAAGGCTACGCAGCATGCGACAGGCCCGATTAAAGAGAAAATGAAAAGTATGTCACGGTTCTGGAATTTGAATAGGCTTGAATAATGTCTGGAAGTATTTTGTGGATTAGTGATGCTAATTATATGTGTATATGCATATGAACATGTATGACACCTCATACGTGAGGAGATCGATGGAGAGTGAAAGGAAAACTTATGATAAGGAATTCTCGCTATGTCGTGCGCGGAGTCGGAAAAGAAGAATCGTTGGTGCATCGCAGAGCCTCCAAAAGGGGGGAGGTTATATCATGTTAGACCAAAGAGGGAATTACCATATTCTTAAGTATCGGAAAGGAAACCTATGATATAAAATGAGGATTCGTGTAAAGGTTAAGGAGGATAAGATGAAGGATAAGGAAATGGCATACAAGTAAAGGGCAACTATAAAGGAACCCCCTCCCAAGGTGCTGTAAGACCCCATAAGATCAGTCGAACATTCGAGGACGAATGTTCTAAAGGGGGGGAGGATGTTATAGCCCGTACTTTGTACGTTTGGAGATTTCGAAGTCGTCGTGGGAAGTTAAGGACGAGATCATTTTCAAAAATCATTTTGATGTACGAGTTGTTATAAATATAACTTATGACTATTTTTGCATGGGAAACATTGAGAAAGGTTAAGGGTAAAAGGGGAATTCGCAAAATAGGTTATGAAAGTAATGCGGAAAGCTAGGGGCAAAATGGTAATATTGAGAAAAGTCGAGGGCAAAACGGGAATTGCACATAAGGGCTCAAGAATGTTCCAAAACAAGGGGCCAACTTGGCCATGTGACAAAAATGAGCAAAAAAAAAAAAAGAAGAAAAAGATGACTAAGAAGTCATCCTTTTTTTTAGAAAATAAAAGGAAAATTCAAGAAATCTCTAGAGAGGGGCATGTGCCCCTCACATGCTTGGAGATATACTTATATATATATGAGTGGCTTTCTATTTAAGACAAAAAGGATGAACAAAACAAAAAAAAAGAAGAGCAAGAACAAAAGGCCAATTCGGCCATGGCCTTGGAAATTTGAGGTCTCCGAATTTTGTTCCAAAAATTTGTTTCTTCATGTATTTCTACTAAGTCGAGGATGCTCTTCAACGTGGTATAATTGTTGAAGCAAGAGAATCACTCTTTGGTGCAAACTTCCAACCTTAGCTAAGTAAGGAGTTGAAGGAAAAGGTAAGAATTCATTCATTTTATATGTTATGAATGGTTTGGTATGTTGTGATATGTGGGAAAGAATGAAATTCATAATAACATGGATGTTGATATTGAAGCCGTGCATGGTGTGTGTATGGCCGAATATAGAGTGTTGTGTAGAACAAATGAATTGATTTTGTTTAGCAATTTGGTTGTTGTGGTTGTGCATGTCTTGTACATGTTGTGATATATAGAAATTGATGAAAGATTATGAAAGCATATATGGGGGTGTTGTGGCCGAGAATGGGCTGTTTGGACATGGAAGGAATGGACTCATTTTGCTTAGTGTTTTAATTATTGTTGTCATGGAAAATGTGATGTAAAATGAACGTTTGATGGCTTGTGTTGAAGTTGTAGTATGCGGGCTGTTTTGGAGAGTTAGTATGTTTTTAATATAATTTCTTGTATTGGTGGAAGTGATGTTGTTAACACATAGAATTGTTGATATAGTTGATGGATTTGAAAGAGAAGAGTGTGTTGTTATTGTTCTAGTTGAGTCGGGAGGCTTCGGGCAAGGTGGGATGTTAGTTTGGATATCTTGAATTATCTATCGATATTGTTATTATGATTGTTGATTTGGTTGCTGTGTTTTGGGCCGAGCCATATTCTCGGGACGGTGTATGTATAGGGGAGGTGCTGCCGAAATTTCGGTAGACAAGTATTAATTCAAGATTGGAATTTTAAGCCTTATGAATAGTAATTGGTAAATGTGACCATTTGCGGAGCCCCGGGGCGAAACGGGACTTGAGCTTAAGCGAGCGTAAGACGTCCGAAAGGTATGCGAAGCTATCCCTCTCCTTCTTTGGCATGTCTTAGGTGTATTAGGCTTGAATTTGAGCCTCGGGGGTCATTCGTTCATCGAAATCCAACTCGGAAATGAAGCACTATTCATTCGGTGCGATTGAACTAGAATCTTTATATTTTGTTGGAAAAGTGTTCAAACATCCGTAACTTGTGGAATGTAATCGAATTGCCTTGAAACTTCATAGATGACTCCATTAAGTGATAATTCATAAAACCTTTAAAAACCACTCCGAAGGGAGTGTGATATTTTATTATTTAAACTTTTCAAAACCGCTCCTAAGGGGGTGTGATATATTATTTTCTAAAGCTTTCTTAAAACCACCCCGAAGCGGGGGCGTGATATATTATTTTCTAGGGCTTTTTCTAAAACCACTCCGAAGGGGGTGCGTACAAAACCACTCCGGGGGAGTGTGATATTTTATAAAACTTTTTAAAACCACTCCGGGCGGGGTGCGATATTTTATTATTATTATTACTATTATTAATATGCCCGAAGGGGCTAGGATTAGTATTATGTCGCGAGTGGCATGCCCGATGGGGCGGGGTAGCCGTATGCCGCGAGTGACATGCCCGAAGGGGCTAGGATGCGGGGGCCGCATGTCCGACGGGGCCGGGATAGACGTATGTCGGACCGGCATGCCGAAGGGGGGCCATCATTTTACGTCGGGGCCGCATGTCCGACGGGGCGGGATAGACGTATCTTCGGACCGCGCACCGCGGGGATTAATATTGATATTATTACTATTATTATTATTACTATTATTATTATTATTATCATTATTATTATTATTATTATTATTATTATCATCATTATCATTATGCGGGAGCGCAATGCCGAAGGGGCCACCATTATTATTGTTAGGCCGGAAGCGGCGGTCCGGGGACTATTTTACTTAAATATTTAATTCATGTCGGGTAACCTAAACTTGCTTTCGTTGTACTTTTCTCGATTTACGCTTTAGTAATGCTTTACATACTCGGTACATATTCCGTACCGACCCTCCTTCTTCGGGGGGTCGTTTCATGCCACGCGGGTACACCGGATGAAGAGAAGACTTGCTAGAAGTTGTCTCCGCGGAATTGGCGAGCTCCACCTCGGTTCGGAGTATTGCGAGTCAAAGTGTTCGTGTCGTGGTTTTAGCATATGTTAGAGACTTTGCGGAAAGGTGTCTCGTGGATAGCGCGTCGGGGAAGTGCGGATGATTTGTAAATGTTAAAAGAGTATGCGTTTTTAGATAATGTTTATTGATTGAAAAGTTTCATGTTTCTTAAAAAAATTTTGAACTGGTAGATTTTAGTAACGCGAACGTTAAGGGTTCGCTCGACTCTGAGGAGGGTCGGGTGCCCATCACACCCTAGTAAGGTCGGGGTGTGACATATTCGTTGTAACATGTAAACTTATTCCATAACATAAATGAATGAAATTCTTACCTTTTCCTTCAAATTTCAACTTTGTCGCAAACGTCGCTCTTTCGCTAAACCAATTATATCACGTCGGAGAGCGTCCCAAACTTGACAAGAATTCAACAAGAATAAGATTTGGATCAAAGTAGAAGGCTTGGAATTTTTTTCTTCTTTTTTTTTTCTCTCCTTTCTCTTTGGCCGTGACCTCTCTTTCTTTTTTCCTCTCAATTTTTCTTGAAGTTTCTTGAAATATAATGGCCCCTTTCTCTCTTTTATTTACTTAAGTTGGCCATGTCATGGGCCTTAGCCCATTTTCCCTCTATGGCCGGCCACCTTATCTCTTTGGGCCTTGATTTTCCTTTTTTTTTTGGCCCAACACTTTGGCTAAATTTGTAATTTCATGAAACAAATTTCCAAAATTCCGATTTTTGTCCTTAACCTTCCGGAAAATTCCGCACCAATATTTCCATAACCGACACATTGATACTAGAAGAATCCAAATATGGCCTTATTTCTTACAAGCAACGATTATTCCGAACTTTCCAAATATACAAAAATGCCGGATATAACAATATGTATACTCGACGTAGAGATTCAAAAAAAAAATTTAGTACGTAGTAAGAGCCAGTGGGTTCGCTCGGCTCCGGTTACGGGGTCGGGTGCCCATCACACCCTAGTAAGATCGGGGTGTGACAAAGTGGTATCAGAGCAGGTCGGTCCAAGGGTTGTCTACAAAGTCGTGTCCGGTAGAGTCCTGTTTATGGTGTGAAGCCGGCCACATTTATAAACAGGAGGCTACGGGGCATTTAGGAATGGTTGACCTTCTTTCTGTCATTAGATCGTGCGACAGAGCCAAGTTATAGGAAATAAGATTCCTTATACTAATCGTTGACCTCCGCAGGAGCCCAGCATCGACGGAAAAAAGGTGAGTGATGATATGAAAGGTCAGAAAAGGTAAGATTAGACTGATATATTTGTTCTGCTACTTGAAGTTGGGAACTAGACAGGAAGTAACCATACCTACGGGGAGAGAAGTAAGTATTGGGAACGAGTAAAAGGGTAAAATGGTAATTAAAGAAGAAAAGACGTGCTATGAGGGTGCCCGGAATTTGTAAGGCCTCGACCAACCCCAACTCATGTAGTAGAAGTCATATGAGGAAGCGGGCACGAAAATATTAGCGTTAAGACATCGGATTCCAGCAAAGCCTCGAAGTTAAGCGTGCTCTGGTGGGAGGATGGGTGACCCCCTGGGAAGTTTGCAGGAAATTTTACATATTCAGACATACGAGACAAATGAGAAGCTAAGGTAGCTTAAGGTGAATTCGAGTATATGGAATGGCTGGAAACCCTAAGAGATCGCGTGAGACGAGGCAGACTAACTCGGTGAAGAGACAGAAAATGCATTATAGCCCTGGGAATTAGGATAGGCTTGAATAGTGTTTGGAAATACTTTATGGGTTAGTTGATAGTATATATATATATATATATATGTATATGACTGTGTAGAATACTTTATATATGATTGTATCAGTGGACAAGGGGGTCCCAGCAACCGGCGCTATGGTAAGAGAGGCGCTAAACGGTAAAAGGACACCGAAGTTCGAGTGACGGTAAATAATAAAGGGTACGGGTGCTACAAGGTAAGTTGTTATTGTTCTACCACAAGCTTAAGGCTTGAGGGTCTAATACGGTGATAGTTGGAAAGGAAAGAGAGTGTATTAGTGGAAAACAAAGAGAACAAAGTGTCGAAAGGAGGTGAAAGGTAAGAAACCTCAGTAAAGGAGGCTCCCGAGAGAAATTACCGGCAAAGCGCCAGATTGTTTGGGTAAGGACTCAAAGTAGACATGTGAAAAGGAATAGAAAGTGATAAGAGGAAACGGGGAAAGGAGTGTATGAGGTTTGAAGACCGATTTTGATATGCGGAGCGGAAGGAATAGTGACTAAGATAGGGGAATGTGAAGTAGGAAAAAAAAAAGAAGAGAAGAATGATTAAGCTTAGCGACGATATAATAAGACTTTGGCCTTGAAAGATATATGAAGGAATAAATGTACGGCCATACTAGTATGGTTACCATAGGCATGGAAGGATCGATGCGAGAGGGCGATCTAGGAAAGGACGAGATCTATGTGTTAAAAAGGAATAGCATACGTCGCATTGGATCGTTAAGTAAAGATTGCGTACTCCGACATGGTTTCGTGGTGATGAGCGATGTGAATGAATAAAAGAGATGGTCTGAGAAAGGCAAGGGTAATGTGTCGGTTTAGTAAATTAGAAGACCCATGATATCGAACAAGGACTCATGAAAAAGTCAAGGAATTCGATTATAAGGAAAACGAGGTAAAGGATAAGAAACGGGCATAAAAGAAGGAACAACTATAAGCGGAACCCTCCGTAATAATATGACGCCCATAAGGTCGGTTGAACATTCGAGGACGAATGTTCTAAAGGGGGAGGATGTTATAGCCCGTATTTCGCGCGCTCGGACATTCGAAGAAGTCGTGGAATGTGGAAGGTAAGATCGTTTCCCAAAACTATTTTAATGCGCAAGTGTGTTATCAATATTATTTAGGAATATTGTTGATATGGAATATTGATAAAGGCTAAGGGCAAGAAGAGAGAATTCGCAAAATGGGTCGTGGAAATAATATGAAAGGTTAGGGACAAAATGGTAATATTTAGGAAAGTCGAGGGGCAAAATGGTCATTTCACGAGTAATCAAGAAATCTCTTGGAAAAGGGCCATGTGGCCGAATTTAATGAAAAAAAAAGGGGGATTAGTCATCTTTTGGAAATTTGAAGAAAATAAAAGAAAAGTCAAGAAAAGAAAAGAAAATTCTAGAGAAATGGAGGAAGGGGAATCATGTGTCTATATCCATATTTTGAGGGACTTAATTACAAATATATAGAAGTGGTGGTGGACATGTATATATATTTTTATGGGGTCATCTTAATTCAAGAAATGAAAGAAAGAATGAAAGAGAAAAAAAAAAAAAAAAGAAGGAGAAAGGAAGATGAGAGTATTCGGCCATGGCACCAAGAATTGGTGCCATGGAAATTCATCAAGAAAAATTCATTTTTTCTAGCTCTCTACTAATTTGAAGATCCTCTTTAACGTGGTGTAATCGTTGGAGCGAGAAATCATTCGTTCTTGTGAGTTCATAACCTTAGCAAGTAAGAAGACAAGTGGGAAAAGGTATGTGTTCAATCCTCTTTTATATGTGTTATAGATAATTTATGTATATTGATGTATATGGAGATGGACGGAATTCATAGCATATATGTGTGTGTGGAGTATTGGGCCGTGCATGGTTATGTTGTGTAGAAAAGAATGGATTAATTTTATGTTATGGTTGGTTGTTGTTGTAATGTGTAGAAATGGATGAAAAATTCATGAAAACATGGTGGAAAATTGTTGTGGCCGAAAGTGATGAAGTTTGGCAAGCTATGATGAATTAGTTTTGTTTAATGTTTTAATTGTTATAGATGATTTACATGTAATAAGGAATGTATAGAGAAGGATGGAAATGCATGGCAATGTGTATGAAGTTGTTGTAACCGAATAGTAGGTGTTTGGTAAGTTAGTGTAAATTGATTTTATTGGATGTTTTAGTTGTTGTCGTTATGGATTATGTGTCGTTGAATGAAGAATGTGGTTGAAGTTAATGAATATAGATGATAATGAAATGTGTGGTTGTGGTTAAATTTGAAGGTTTCGGGTGAAGTAGTAGGTTGATTGATTCGACGGAATATTATGCGAATTGAATTGAATTGAATATTGAAGTGTTGCTAGAATAATTGTTGGTATTGTTCATAGTTTGGCCGGATTGAATTCCCGGATTGTTGTTAATGGATAAATTGGGCCGAGCCATATTCTCGGGGGTGGTATATTTACAGGGGAGATCTTTGCCGAAATTTCGGCGAACCATAAGTGAATGTACTTGGAAGGTTAAGACAAGTATATGTCGATGAATCTAACGATAGTGTCGATCTTCTTGAATGTAGACTAACAAGTTGGACGAATAAGCGTAGCTAGTAAGGCGCGCGCGGTATGTTAAGGCTCGTCCCTTTTCTTTCTATGGCATGAATCATACATTGCGACTTTATGAATGCTTCCATAACGTCCTTGTTTCCAAAGTTAGAAATTATGATTTCAAAGCATGATTTTCTTCTTAAAAGTTCATAAACGTTTTCAAAAATATTCATTTTTCTCCAAAATCCAAGTTTTACGTTTTTGATAGTTTTTATGACTAAAACGACGACTATGGCTTTATGATGACAATGATGATGCGACGATATGAAATGTTAAGCTATTCTTGGATAATGACTATTTTAAAGGTTACGTACTTCAAACGCTCATAACTTTCTTATCTTTGAACCGGAATGACCCGAAACTTGTTTTGCGGGCCCAAGTGATAGCTGGTATTATATTTCCTTGACGGTCTCACCTTATAATGCTCGTTCCTCCAAGGTGGGACACGATGATCCCGATTATTCCATGATGCGATCGGACGTTACCAACTTTATGTCGCTCCGTTTGATACATGACTTTTCTTGGAATCTCATGCATATTACTTATATGATAAATGTATATGATACATGATATTGATGAATGTATATGTATACGGGGAATGGGGAAGGGCAACTGTGTCCACCTGATTCAGCTGGCTTATCATCCCGGACGCGGGATATGGGAGAGCCGTACGCGGCGTCTGTTTATGTGATATATATATATGTAATATGATATACTTGGGACACTGTTGGGGAGGGGGGTGGGAGAGCCGATGAATTCGGCGTCTGTAAATGCGAGTAAAAAGTACCGTTTTCCGAAAGGTATCCGTTTTCTATGTACAAGAATAAGAAACACTGTGCATTGTATGATATGTTGGGATGCGTGGGGAAGGGGGAGGAGAGCCGATATATTCGGCGTACGTACGAATGATTAAAGGATACGTTTATCCGAAATGTTTCTCTGCATATGTGAATAAGGAACACCGTTTTTCTGAAAAAGTCTAAACATACATGGCAATTGCCAGGAAGGCATTCATATGTACAGGTTACTTCTATCCCATGACAAATCCTAAATGTCTAAGATGTTATTATTCATACGTTATGTCTCCTTACTATGTTACTATTCATGCCTTACATACTCAGTACATTGCTCGTACGACCCCTCTTCTTCGGGCCGCGTTTCATGCCGCGCGGTACACCCGGACAGAGATAGAAGCCGGGGCGGATGATGTCCCAACGAAGTTGGCAAACTCCTATTCATTCCGGAGTGTCGCCAAGTCGGCGTGTTATGCTATGATGTCTTGTTCGAAGTTAGAGACTTTGCGGACATAGTCGTGGGTTCGGGAGTCGATCGTACTATGATACAAGTTTTGTGCGATTACATATTTTATTTGATTTAAATGCAATAAAGGAATTTTTCCAGCAATCTTAATATGTATACTCGACGTAGAGATTCAAAAAAAAAAATTTAGTACGTAGTAAGAGCCAGTGGGTTCGCTCGGCTCCGGTTACGGGGTCGGGTGCCCATCACACCCTAGTAAGATCGGGGTGTGACAGCGGCTTATCTTATAGTACCTGTACCATTTGTTTTCTTACCACCGTTCAGGTTTCAGTACCCCTTACTCGGTTGAGGCCTTCTTTATCGTAGCATAGGTTGTTGGGGCACGCGTGTCCACTGATACCTTCACAAATGAGCTATCATACGCATTCATACACATATATTCATATAATTATTATCAACTATCCCACAAAATACTTCCAAACTTTATTCAAGCCTATCCTAATTCCAAAGCTGTAACGTGCTTGTTGTCCCTTCTTTAGTCTGGCCTGTTGTGTGCTACGTAGCCTTTTATGGTCTCCAACCATCTCGTATATTCTAATTTCACTTAGGCTATCCCAACTTCTCATTTGTCCCCCTTAAATTCCAACTTTGCAAGATTCCCCAGCTACTTCCCGCGGGGTCACCCATCCCGAAATTGCTCCCCACCGAGCACGCTTAACCTTGAAACTTTGGTGGATTTTAGGGCCTTAACGCTTCGTAATCGCGTCCACCTCCGCGTATGACCTTTACTACACGAGTTAGGGTTAGTCGAGGCCCTACACAAATTCCAGACACCCTCGTAACGCGTCTTTTCTTCCACGATTACCATTTTACCCTTTTCGGCCCTTAGTGTCCACCTTTCCTTCCGTACGTAACTACCTTTCATCCTAGGTTCCCAGTTACGATGGTAACAGACACCTTCGTTGCCACTACTTCATAAATACCCGGATATCAGTCCGTTCGAATTCCTACTCACTGCTTTCACCTAATATCCTGTAGCAAGTTAAATTGTCAACTTTCTGAATCCTTCACCAAACCTTGTTCTTCTTATACCATCCCCCTGTACACAGCAAATATCAATAATGCCTTACAGAACATACAACTATATCACATTCTGGTCATCCGGAACTACCGATTTCGGGTAATAGGTCGAATACGTCAATACTTACCCCTGTGGCTTTCCATGTCGCCACTTACCTTTTCCGTCGTATGTAAGGCTTACATAAGAGATTTCATTTCCTATAGCTTGGCTCTATCGCACGATCTAGGACAGAAAGAAGGTCAACAACCCCTAGATGCCACCGTAGCCTCCGTTTATAAATGTGGCCGGCTTCACACCATAAACAGGACTCTACTGGACACGACTTTGCAGACAACCCTACGGACAGACCTCGCTCTGATACCACTTTGTCACGCCCTAATCTTGATCAGGGTGTGATGGGCACCCGGCCCCACGTACGGAGCCGAGCGAACCCTCAGACTCCAATTTCATACATATTCCTTTCAAATTTCCAGATCAAATCACATGAAGCGTACAGAAAGACTTTCAAAGGAACTGATAACAGACATCGTCTTAGGCGGCCATGCGTATCGAACATAATGAACATATCAGATCAAATCCGTAGGCGGCGGAATGTACATCGCTCGAACATACATACATGTACAAACATATAGGCCATTCGGGCCACCATAGCAAACGGGGCCGCTCAAGACACGGATCTCGGACCCGCGACTGCGTACGCAAAGTCTCTCTAACACAAATCGAAATCACAACTCAGGTATGCTCTGACTCGGCGACACTCCGGAGGGAAGTGGAGCTCGCCAATCTCGCTGAAACTCCTCCTAGCAAAGTCTTTTTGTACGCTTCATGTGATTTGATCTGGAAATTTGAAAGGAATATGTATGAAATTGGAGTCTGAGGGTTCGCTCGGCTCCGTACGTGGGGCCGGGTGCCCATCACACCCTGATCAAGATTAGGGCGTGACATAAACTTTGCCGAAATTTGGGCAGCATCTCTCCTGTTTATATCCCTAGCCCGAAATCACAATACCAACAAAATAACAACAACAACAGCGCTAACATCAACAACATCATCATCAATACCAAAATATACTCAATAAAACATCCCACACGATGTTTACTCAATTTCTCAACCAATCAATCGACTTTACGAAGCTTTAACAACTAAATCTCCTTGATACAATTCGTAATATCAATAATAAGGAATATCCTTACCTCAATCAAGGTTGGAAGAATTTGAAATCTTATTTATCTTCAATAGGCTCCTTTGATCCATCAAGATTTTATGTATAAAACAAGAACTACAAAACTCTCTACGCTTCCCGAGCCTCGGATGTAGTCCCGTTACTTTAATCCGCTAAAAAAAAATGATTTTTCAATGTTTCTTAGGTCTCTTAGGAGCTTTTTGGTGGAGAGGAGTGGAGAAAAATGAAGGCAAAGACCAGATTTTTGGTCTTAAATAGGAGCTCAAGGTCGGTTAATATGGCAGTACTATAGCGGTACTGTAGCAGTTACTGTGGCACGCAGTTCTGCTCTGTCAGCCTAAATTGTAACGTTCATAATTCTCTACTCCGATGTCTTATCGACCATTGATTTATTGCATTGAAAACTAGACTCGACAAACTTCATTTTAGGCTTTTGTTTCACCTCAAAACTCCTCATGCTCTAAAAGATATTCCTTCCCCAAGTTGGACCAGAATCATCATACGAAACCTTGCCCATCTTTTCTCCAAAGTCATACTACTCAATTTCTTCTACTCATTTCCTTATAGTTGTTACACCTTGGAAAAATTTCCGTTAACGTACAGTGAATAGGCTGACGAAGGGTAAGACGTATACGTTGTTTTGATAAGTAAGAAATAGTATTTGATGGTCCTAATTAAGATTTCCAAAGACATTCGAGGCAAGGGAGGAAAGTTGTTAAGGAAAGCAAGTTATAAGTTGTGTGTGTCGGGCAAGAATTTCGAGTATTGAAATAACGAAAGTTTAGAGACGTCTTGGAGAAGAGTTATAACGACCCTTAGATTGTTAATGAAGTGCTAAACAAGTGTTAAGAAGGTTCCATAAGGATCGAAGATCAAACGAAGTGACGAAATCAAGATTCAGTGAACTGGTGAGTTATACGGTCGATTATACGTTCCGTAGAATGTTATACGGTCCGTATAATAGACCGCAGAACCATCACAGTGAAGGTTCCTCACCGGTGGGATTTTACGGTCAGTTATACGGACCGTATAAAATTATACGGCCCGTATAATGGACCATATAATGGTCACAGAGAATTGTCAGCGAAGGGTCCATTTCACGGTCACTTATACGGACCGTATAAATTATATGGACCGTATAAGTGTCCGTATAATTGCCCGACGGATCAGATTTTTGAGTTATTAAAAGAAGACCCAAGTTCATTTAATTCATTTCATTTTCATTCCACACAAGTCAAGATCTCTCTAGAATATTCTCTACTCTTCATCCACAAGAAAACAAAGGAAATCAAAGATCAATATCAAGAAATCAAGTGAATCAAGTGTAAGAAATCCATCAAAGTTCATCTAAGTCAAGAAATCCCAAGAGAAGTGAACTAGGGTTTTGGTGTAAGGAGAGTATTACTACTCAAGGCTTGTTTCTACACCATCTAAGGTGATTTTCACGATCTTTTCATATTATTTGAAGTATTGAAAAGTTGAAACACTTGGATTTTACTAGAACATAGAAAATGGGTCATAAATGTGGGAATAGTGCTAGTGTTCAGTAGTAGTTTGGAATGAATCATGAATATGGATATGTTGTGATTGTAAGTAGATTGTGAATAACATTACAACATGGAATGAGAATTATACGTGGAAGAATGTAATAGTAAATTATGACCATGATTATGGGGAAATTGAAGTGAAATTGTGAAATGTGGATAATGTAGATAAATGATGATTGTTATTTATGATATTATGCATGATATTACGAATGTTTGGGAGTTGATATGGAATGTGGAGGAAGTCATATAAACAAAGGAAATGTTGCCCAATTTTCTCTAGCTTTAGTAAGCCCGTTCATATAATTGTGTAGCTAATGTCGATACGAATTCTCTTGAAGGTAAAACGTGTGCATTAAAGGAGAACGAGCAAGCAATAGAATAGTTAAAAGACAAAGGTATGTGAGGCTAGTCCTTTCTTTCTAAGGCATGAATCTTATGACATGAAATTTCTTTTTCTTCATGAATTTCCTATCTTCATGAAAACTATGAGTACAATAATGATGATGATAAGCTTAAGTCTAAAGATTCTAGAGATTATGATATGATGTGCCTACAAGGCTAATGGTGTTAATGTCACACCCCGACTTTACTAGGGTATGATGGGCACCCGACCCCGTATACGGAGCCGAGCGAACCCGCTGACTCATATTACATACGTAACCTCTTTAAACTTGGTCATCAATAAGAAGTGGAAAACATAATAAAACTTTTACATTTTCCCTGGAAAATAAATCTGGCTATGTAAAATATGTAACACAAAATGTAAGGACACATCGGCTACTGGAGCCGCTGACAGACTGACTCCCCATACCCACGACTATTGTTACACCTCGTATTCTGTGCGTTCGGATGGTTTGGGATAATTGTAACAAGTTAAGGACAATGCTATGTATTGATCCTGTTTGACACATAAGTTGGTTATGAAAGTTTGGACGTGGAAATATTGGAAAAGGTTAAGGGCAAAATTGGAGTTTCAAAAAAATAGTTTCATGAATTACTAAAATTATGGACTAAGTAATTGGGCTTGAAAAAAAAAACAAACAAGCAAGCCCAAGGAGAGGCCCAACCGGCCATGGGATGAAAAAGGAAAGAAAATGGGCCAAGCCCATGAAAATTAAAATTGGTAGTATAAAGGAAAATAAGGGGGCCAAATGGATATTCAAGAAACTTCAAGAAAATGGTGAAAGAAGAAAGAAAGAAAGAAGGAGAACAATAACCATGGCCATTCGGCCATGGTCCTTAAATTTTGTCCCCGTAAATCTTTTCCCCAAAAATTATTTTCTTGTTGTATTCCTACTAATTCAAGGGTCCTCTACAACGTGGTATAATTATTTCGGAAGATAAGTCGTTCGTTTCGTCGTTTGGACAACTTGGTGAAGTGAAGAGGTTAGAAGAAAAAGGTAAGAATTCCTCTCTTTTATTTATGTTATGAAGGTTTGTTAGTGTTGTAGTATATGGAAATGAATAGAATTCATAGAAATATGGACGTTTGCATGATAATTATATATGTATGTATATGGCCGTGTGTGTGAATTGTTGTATAGGTAAGATGAGTTGGAGTTTATGTTGTAATTTAGTTGTGGTTACTATGGAAATTGTATTGGAAATGGAGGTTGAACGAAAATTGGAGAAATGTGGAAAATTGCATGTGGCCGTGGGATACATAGTGAAGAATTAATGAAGGATTTGTTTTATTTAACGTGTTAGTTGTGTTGTTATGATCATTACAATGTAAATGAGGCATATATGGGTTAAGTTTGCATGAAAATGGAATGTAGGGAAATTGTCCTATTAAGGCGATTTTATGATATTAAGATAATGAAGTTGTTAAGGTGTGGATTATGGTTGTTAGTGATGAAGTAGTAAGTAGAAAATGTATTGGGATGGTTTTGTTTTGTATATGAGAATTTTGGATGGAATATGGAAATTTATGAAATTGTTGAATATTGAATATATAACTTGGAATGCTTTTAGTTATGTTTGAATGATCTCAAATTAGTGAATGAATATGTAAATGTTGATATTGGGTTGAATGTGCGCAATTGGATTGAAAGTTGACATACCATGTAGTAAGGAAGACTACTTATGTTGGAATGCGTTTTGGATTGGCTGTTTATATTGTTGTTAGTATGGTTATTGTTATTTTGGCCGAGTTTCATTCTCGGGTTATTGTTGTTGACAATTGAGCCGAGTTAAATGCTCGGGGTGTCATATTTATAGGGGAGATCTTTGCGAAATTTCGGTAGGCAAATACTAAACCCAAGTTGGAAGTTTGAACCTCATGAATAGTAAGCTGGTAAATGTGACCATTTGTAGGATTTTGACGAAACGGGATTTGGATTTTGGCAAGCGGAAAGGACAAGAAAGGTATGTAAAGCTCTCCCATTCCTTCTCTTGGCATGTCTTAGGCGTACTAGGTTTGAATTTGGACCTCGGGGACAACTCTACTCCTCGGAATCCACGTCAAAAAATGCCCCTTTTTCTTTCAGTAAGATTGAACTAATTATGTTGCGATTGTATCAACGAGTCATCCAAGTATCTAGAACTTGTACATATGAAATCCGATTATCTTATGCCTCCCATAAATGACTTCATAAGGTTTAATATGCGCCATTTGGGTACGCCACCTCACTTGACCCGAGACGGACCCATTATTCCCGAACTTTGTGTGGATATTCCGTTTGATCTTCTTTAAAATGAAAACTAAGGAAAACTTTTAACTACCTTTCTAAGTTCTTCAGAATAAATGCTATAATTGTTTTATTAGGCCTTATGACCCACCTTGAGATTTGAAACTGCTTCAGAAAGACTGTTTTGACACGAGCCATTCTGAGGTCCGAAAGACTTATGTTTCGACTATTGTCAAACGCTCTCTATAAGGTCTTCCCTTTGAGTTACGCTATCGAGTCTCTGTATGTGTTTTACATTTTGATACACACAATGATCCCTAAAGTTCTATTTCGAAAGGAATCCTCGCGGTCATTAAAAGGTATGTGTTACGCCTCGTCGGACCTTTTTTTGATATGTCGTTTGATTATTCCGTCGATTTACGTACATCTTTGTACATTTTATATTTGCATTTAGTTTCTCACTACTCCACTCGTGGATGCCTCAATGCTTCCTTCACCGAGCCCGGCCGGGATATGTTATCACGCGTATTCCACCGCATTGTTCGCCGTGCCTCGGGTGTGGGCGGTATATATGTACATGGGTTGTGGTGTATGATGTGCCATGTACACACTCGATATGACATGATATGATATGGCCATACGATATGCTATGATATGCGCGCATTTCGATTTGATATGATTTGTTGTGGCGCCGGCGTCGGGGGCGACCACTTTACGTTCGCCGAGTCCCATGATGGGGGCGGCTATGGCATGTTTTTATGCTATGCATCTGTTTATGTCTTATGAGTAAGCATTTCTGATACTCCGCCCTTTGCATTTATGTTCTGTATCCTCTGTTCAGTCATGATTCTGTTTATCGCATTTTATGCTTTACATACTCAGTACATATTCCGTACTGACCCCCTGTTCTTCGGGGGCTGCGTTTCATGCCGCGCAGGTACACCCAGATGAGTACAGGCTTTGTAGGAGGAGTTCAGCGGCGTTGGCAAGCTCCATTTGCTCCTGGAGTGCTGCCGAGTCAGATTATGCATGTCATGTGTTCGATTATACGGTAGAGACTTTGCGGACGAGTGTGGGTTCTGGATGTCAGGTCTGTAGGCGGCTCCATTAGCCGTCATGTCATTCTGTGTATGCCATAATTTTCATATGATTACATATTCTGTCGATTTGTACACTACAAAGGATATTTTCAGGACATTTGTTGTATTTGTCATTTTTGTTTGATTAATAGTCCGGAAGCTTATGTATGTATGTAATAAGAGTCAGTGGGTTCGCTCGGCTCCGAATGTGGGGTCGGGTGCCCATCACACCCTAGTAAAATCGGGGTGTGACAACTATGTCTGCAAAGTCTCTAACTTTGAACAAAACGTCATGGCGCATATACTCTGACTCGGCAGCACTCCAGGACAAGTGGAGCCTACCAACTTCGCTGGAACATCCTCTATGCTAGCTTCTGCTCGTCTAGGTGTACCTGCGCGGCATGAAACGCAGCCCCCGAAGAAGAGGGGTCAGTACGAGCTATGTACTGAGCATGTAAGGCAGGAATAGCCACATAGTAAGAGATATAAGCATGAATAATAACGGAATATCATATCGTGAGGTAAAGGAATAACCTGTGCATATGAACAACATCTGCATGGAAACATAGAACATATCATAGGATAACAGAGTGACCTGTGCATATGAGTGCCCCTGGGGGCGGATGCCATGCATGCTTGTCTTTCCGTTTTATAAAAAAAACATTTCTTTTCATAGACATAGAAAATAGATTTTATATCATGTCATGTTATATCATAGCATAGCGTACCATATCAAGTCATAGTGTATCATATAGTATCATAGCACCGAACAGCGTCGGCTCGCCCACATTGCGCCGAAATACTCCGGCTCGCCTATAAATCCCGCGTCCGGGATGATAAGCCAGCTGACCAGGTGGCAATGAAACATGTTTCCCTTCCCATTCCCCCATGTATCCCTTCCCCCCATGTACCCATATTCATGTGCATATCACATAAGCATGCAGGAGAGCCCAAAGAAAGTCATGTATCCATCGGAGTGACGTAAGGTCGGTAACCTCCGATCGCATTATGGGGTAAACAGGGTCGCTTTGTCTCACCCTGAAGGAAAAATTATTCTAGGATGAGACTATCAACGAAGGACATTATTAAGAGAACATAGAGCACATCATGTCATGTCATAGTCATCATATGAACATATTCTTCCTGGACATCATCCATGTTATTGTAAAACATATTCTTAGTCATATTCATGGTAAGTACATATTCTTAACATATGCGTCATAGCCATTTTCTCATACCTAGTATCTTCATCATCATCATAAGAATATCCTCGTTAGCATAGTTACAGTACTTGTCATTTGACGACGGAATAAGGATCAAAAGTTTCCATTGGATTCTACTTCAAAATAAGTCAAATGGAACAATAAGGAAAATCCGGGAACGATGGGCCCACCTCGGGTCAAATGAGGGCGGCGTACAAAATTTACGTACATTACAATTCATGATGTCCCGGTGAGGGTCTTAAGGTAATCGGGTCCTATTTGCGCAAGTTCTAGATGTTTAGGAAGTTTTTCCAACATTTCGCACCATTTCTAATTCAATTCTACTAAATGAAAAGGGGAAACTTTAGGTGCGGATTCCGGAGAATAGAAATGTCCCCGAGGCCCGTGTCCAAACCTATTACATCTAAGACATGCCAAGAAAGAAAAGTGAAGCCTTACATACCTTTTCCGCCTTGTACGCCGCTCCAAATTCAGCTTCCAATTTCGCCAAAATCTACAGTTTGGTCACAGATACCAAACATTGGTTGTAAGACTTTAGGAATTTAATCTTAAATCAACGCTCGTCTTGACTTCTCAAATAGATTCACTTATATTGACCGAAATTTTCCAACATCTCCCGTAAATATACCAAAAGAATATAATTCGGCCAATGTCAATCAACAACAATCCGGGAATTCAACCCGGCCAAACTATCAACAATACTAACAATTATTCTAGCAACACTTCAATATTCAATTCTATTCAATTCAACCCAAAATCTTCCAAATGTCATATATATATAGACAAAAGGGCACGTGGCCGCACATGGCCAAACATCAGACTATGTGCTCCTCTTTTTCTCTTTTTTTTTTTTTTTTTGATCCCTTTTTCCTTTCCCTCGACTTCTTCAATCCCTACCAGAATTTTCCTTAATGTTAAAAGATGAATTATTTCCTTGTCATCTTGTCTACATACATATACAAGCTCCCA
The DNA here is from genome assembly GCF_029784015.1 of Lycium ferocissimum. NCBI lineage: Eukaryota > Viridiplantae > Streptophyta > Magnoliopsida > Solanales > Solanaceae > Lycium > Lycium ferocissimum. The sequence goes on from NW_026714199.1 coordinate 24,426, forward strand.
CAAATATGTAATGTACACGTGTGCCACTCTTTGGCATGAAAATTGGCCAACCGTAGGCGGGACCCACGACCCTTGGCTTCTCAAGGAGTCATGAACTAGTAACATTTTCCAAATTCCGAGTTGCGCACTTAACATTCCGCGCCGATAATAATATTCATAAGCGGCACGCATTAAAACAAAACCGGGGAATGGCCTTGCCATAACTTCCCGCAATTGTCTTAAAATATTTCGACGTACAAAATGCGGGATATAACGGAGTCGCGGAGACTCGGAGGGATCGTCGCGAGGATCCTCAGGAAGGATCGGTCTCAATCGAATAGCTAGGGGCTCCTCGCCGCTGGCCCCTACCTCGCCTGCACGGGGGTCGGAAACACTGCAGGGGATCGTAGCGCGGGGATCCTCGAGGGGGTCGGGTCTCGATAGAGTAATGTTGGGGCTCCTCCTGCTGGGCCCGGGCAGAAGGTGGGAGGATACTACAGGGGCCTTATTAGCACCCCCGTCATCGGGCCGATCTCTTCATCCTTGTCAATGCGTTCCTACGCGAGAAGGGCGTTCGGAAGTGGTCTTCCCAGACTCGGCTCTATCGCACGATCTAAGACGAGAAGAAAGGTCATTGATTCCTAAATGCCCCGCGGCCCCTTGTTTATGAGTGTGGCGGCTTCACACCGTAAACAAGGCTCTGCCGGACACGGTGTAGACATTAGAGGACTAACCGCTCGATACCACTTTTGTCACGACCCGACCCGTGGGCCTTGGCGGTGTGCCGGCCAGGCACCCGAACGTGCACACTAACCACGATCGACGTACGGTACGGATATACATATACAAAATTAAACATCGAGACTATAGCGACATAATCAGATCTTATACTTACAGAATAGCGACACGTCGCCCCTTGGCTGTCGTAAATACCTGCACACATATATATATATATACATAAACACTCCGCGGTCACAACATCCAGCGGAGGATATCATACAGGAGCCAGTAAGGCTATCATCATATAGGGGCGTCCGAAGCACAGATCATACAGACACAAGGAAACAGAGACTACCCATAACCCACTCATGTATGTCTACGGACCTCAAGAGTCATAACGAGAATCATATGACGGGACGGGGGCCGCACGTGCCGTGAACAAACATGTATACATATAACGAGAGATGTCGATACCAAAAGTGTAGGCTCGGATCAAAGGAGCACTTCAAGCGACGAAAGAACAGATATCCTAGGCCGACGGATCTACGAAGCGTGTACACAGCACACGCGGCATGAAACGCAGCCCCCGAAGGAAGGGGGTCAGTACGGAAAATGTACTGAGTATACAAGGCATGAAATAAGGTATAGTAAACAGAGTCACATTCAAATCAGAAGTGCGGAAAGTAAATGCAATATTCAAAATATTGAAATGCTTTCAAAATATTACAATGCTTACTCATAAAACACAAATCATGCATAAGGCTCTTAGAACTGTGGTCGCCCGCCCGTCGTTGGCGCCACAACACATCATACCCGGAAAGATTTTATACCTCCGTATCCCCGTCACACACATCATACATATACCACGGTACCCGGCCAATAGGGGTGCGGCGTACCGGATACATCATAACACCATTATCCACGGTTCCCGGCCAAAGGGGGTCGGCGAACCGGACATCTCATACTCCGGAAATATGTCATAATGCGCACGATGATAACCGGCCCCGGGACTCGGCGAAGGAAGTCATAACAATGTGCACGAGCAGAGTCGTGAGAAACTATATGCAATTTAAAATAAACACTTGTACAGACTTAACAAAATCATCAAACAAATTATCGTTTACAAGTCAATAGTCATAGTCATATCAAATCTCTTTCGGGTATTATTCGGAAACATATCAACTAACTTTGTTAACCATAATTACGTACCAAAGTCATATGCAATGCAAATATTTACAAAGACTTAATAAATTAATCGAAGTAATTCATTCCTTACAATTTAATCCAATAGTCGACGCGTTTCTTAGAATGCCACTCGGGCACCTATCGAACCGAACCTTAAGGATCATAATTTCATATCGGATTCGTATACACCATACTTTTCATTTCAGACTCATTAAGCAAATAGGTAATCATATTCGGGGATTCAAACATTAATCGCATTAAGTCCTTTCGGAAAATTGCTAAGTCTAAGCATAGAGAAATCTTGGGCCCCACGGACGAGCGTCAATCCCGCCCGAGCCCACCTATGAAAGTTGGGGGACATTATGTTATATCCCGTATTTCATGCATTCGGATAATTCGAGAAAGTCGTGGCAAGCTATGGACAAGATCATTTTCAAGAATCATTTTAATGTACGAGTTGTTAGGAATATTATTTGTGAACATTGGTGGTATGGAAATATTGAGAAAGGCCAAGGGTAAAAAGAGAAATTTGTAAAATGGCCAATGAAAATAATGTGGAAGGTTTGGGGCAAAATGGTAATATTAAGAAAAGTCGAGGGGCAAAATGGGAATTTCACCCAAGTTTCATGAAAATTCTAAAAAGGCCATATTGGCCATGTGACAAAAAGAAAAAAAAAAAGAGAAGAAGAAAAGGGATGAAAAATGATGACAATTAAGTCATCTTTTGATTTCAAAGGATTCTAGAAAAAAAAAGAAGGGGACATGTGGATATTTTAGGATTGGAAGGGACTAATATATAAATATGGAAAGATGATTAGTTCATCATCTATTTAAGAATTGGAGAGGAGAAAGAAAGAGAAAAAAAGAGAAGGGAGAGAGATAGAGGGGCACGGCCAAGAGCAAGGAAAGAAAAAAAAATAAAAAATCTTGGAGCCTTCAACTTTGATTCAAAAACTTATCTCTACTTGAATTCCTATTAAGCTCAAGGTCCTCTTCAAGATGATATAATTATTTTGGCAAGAAACTACCTTTTGTGGCAAGTGGAAGAATTGAGAAAAGGTAAGAATTTTATCATTTTCATACCATGGAAGATATATACATGTGTTGTAGATGATTTATGAATGTTGAAATATGTGGAAAAGGCGAAATTCATGAAATATATGTGTGTGTAGTATGGCCAAAAATAGGGGTGTCATGAAGAATAAATGAAATGATTTTATTGAGCATGTTGATTGTTGTTGAGTTGTGAATTTTATGATGTTAAATGAGGATTAAACGATTGGAAATGAAGTTGAACTCGTTTGTGGATTATGGAAGAAATTAATGTGATGTTAGTATGGTTCCTTATGATTATAAGAGTGAATGATATTGCTAAAGTATAGATTTTATGTAATTATGGAAATGGAATTGTAAGATGCAAATTACGATTGTCGTTAATGAAATTGGAAGACAAAAATGTGTTGTGGAAGTTATGTCTAAAGTTGGAAGCTTTGGATGAATTATGGTTTCGGTGGAACTTTTGAATAATTTATGGAAACAATGTGAAATTCTCTTGATTTGCCTTTGAATGGCTTTGAAGTGAAGAATGAATACGAAAATGGTAATATTAGTTTGATAACGAGAAGTTGGAATGGAAGTTGTCGCCTTATATAGAAAATGAAGACTATTTATGTTATAGTGCTTATGACAATTGTTGATGTTGTTGTGTTGTTGTTGTTGACATTTGGGCCGAGCCATAATTCTCGGGATGGGTATTTACGGGGGAATCTTTGCGAAATTTCGGTGGCGGATACTAAACCCGGAGTTGGAAGTTTGAACCTCATGAATAGTAAGCGGTAAATGTGACCATTTGTAGGATTTTGACGAAACGGGATTGGAGTCTTGACGAGCTTAACAAGCAAGAAAGGTATGTGAAGCTATCCCTCTCCTTCCTTTGGCATGTCCTAGGTGTACTAGGCTTGAATTTGAGCCTCGGGGGTTATTCTGTTCATCGAAATTCGATTCTGAAATTGAGCACTATTCATTCGGTGCGATTGAACCGGAGAATCCTTATATCTTGTTGGAAAAATGCTCAAACGTCCGTAACTTGCGGAATGTAATCGAATTGCCTTGAAACTTCCATAAATGACTCCATTAAGCTTAGTATATATATATTCGAGTACGCCACCTCCGTTGACTCGGGCGGATCCGCTATTCCGGATCTCCGCCTACAAGTTATTTGACTTATTTTTGTACCACAATTGAAGGAAAACTTTTGGCTATTGCCCTAACTATTAAGCGATATTTTATAAAACTTTTCAAAACCACTCAGAAGTGAGCGCGATACCTTATTATTGATTTTCCAAAACCACTCCGAAGGGTGTGAGATTTTGTTATTATTATTACTACTATTATTATGCCCGAAGGAACTGGTGATTAGTATTATGTCACGAGTGGCATGAAAGAACCGGAGATGTAGAGTATGCCACGAGTGACATGCCGCGGCGGGGCTAGGATCATTATGTCGGGGTCGACATGTCCGAGCGGGGCCGGGATAGACGTATGTTGGACCGGCATGCCCGAGTGGGCCATCATTTATTCCGGGACCGACATGTCCGAAGGGGCGTGATAGAAGTATCGGGCAAACGCCCGAAGGGGATTACTAGTATTATTATCATTGTTATTACTATTGTTATTACTATTATTGTTATTATTATTAAGTAGGGAAGCCCGTCCGGGCGGGGGCTATTTTATTTAAATATTTAATTCATGTCGGGTAACCTAAACTTGCTTTACGTTTGTACTTTTCGATATACGCTACGTAATACTTTACATATTCGGTACATTCTTCGTGCGACCCCTTTCTTCGGGGGGTCGCGTTTCGTATGCCACGCGAGTACACCCGAACGAGTAAAAGACTTTGCTAGGAGGCATTTCCGGTGGGGATTGGCGAGCTCCATCTCGGTTCGGAGTGTTGCCGGGTCGAGTACTTATGTCGAGTATCTGTGTATATCCTAGAGACTTTGCGGACGTGTCTGTGGATAGCGCGTCGGGAAGTGCGGATGATTTGTAAATGTTAAAAGAGTATGCATTTTCGTATAATGATTATTGTTTGAAGAGTTTTCATGTTTCTTAAAAATTTCGAAATGACGGGTTTTAGTAACGCGAACGTTTAAGGGTTCGCTCGACTCGAGGAGGGTCGGTGCCCATCACACCCTAGTAAGGTCGGGGTGTGACATATTATGTCTCATGGAATCACCTATGAAGGTTTCGGGGCGATCCGAGCTCGTTTACGAAAGTTACGGGAGTTCGTAGTTACGAAACCCCTTTAGGGGCACAATTCTTTTTAGAATATTTAAAACTCATTCATATCGAAACATAAGAACTTTGGATTGGCTACATTAGGAGAATTAACTTTAAGAAGCAAAGAAGAAGCACGTATAAGTTCGGATCTCAAGAGTGGAGTTTCCCGAGGTTCGTAGGATATTCACCTTACGTCTAAGACATGCCAAAGAAAGGAAAAGGAAGCCTTACATACCTTGGCCGCTTCTCAAGCTGATCCAAACTCAGGCCTCGGCTCTCCAAAGTCTACACAACGTCAATGAATATCAATCATTAACTATATGCATTTAGGAAATTCAATTCCAAACTACTTCTCGGTTCTACCGAAATTGGGCGGCACTCCCTTCGTAAATACAACAACCCACGAGAATTCAACTCGGCTAATTCTTCAACAACAATACCAACAACCATTTTAATAACACCAACAATCAATTCAAACGCATTATATCGCTAATAATTCTCTCCTCATATTTAGGCAACATACCAATTATATTCAATTCAAGTTCATACATTCAAAACCATTCAAACTACATTCCAATAATACTTTAAACAACTTACACAATAATTCAAACTCTTAACGAAAGCATCATTCTATCCGAAACTTCTCAACCCGACCACACAACATGAACACATTCCTTCTTTCTAAATTCATAAACTACACCACTAAGTCACACAACAACATTATTTTCACAAATTCAAGAAACTACATTAAGATCACATTAAGCCTTGAATCAGCCCACACGGTTTCAATCTTCAACTTGGATCATTAAACTTCATTTTTCACCATAAAAATTCATAACAACGACAACCAAATTACTAGATAACATTAGCTCATTTCATGCACACCAAGCAGCCCCTATTCGGCCACTCCACAACATACAACGTTTCATGAGTTTCATTCATTTTCTCCATTACAACAACACACAAACATGTTAAATTCATTAGCTCACCACTCTTTACACAACACACACACATGCACACGGCCAAACATACCACACGGCCACCACTTCAACTTCCATATTTCCGTGATTCTCATTCATTTCCATACTCCACAACACACACAAATCATCTATACATATGAAAAATAAGATTAAACCATACCTCTTTCCTTGATTCTTCAAGTTGGCTAGAATTTGCTTTTGAACTAATCCTTGTTCCTACTACTCCAACAACCCTCCATGTTGTTAAGCATCTTCTAATGAGTAAAATTGCTTGAAACAAATATTTTTTGGTCAACTTCTCCTTGTCTTGCTCTCACTCTCTCTTGGCCGAATGGAGCTTCAAGTTTTTTCTCTCCAAGTTTCTTGATTCTTCTAAGGTTGAGAGATGGTGAGAATGGGGTGAATTAATCATCCTTATGTTACATATAATAGCATCCATGTGGCCACTTACGGCCTTTGTTATATCCCGCATTTTGTGCAATCGGATAATTCAAGACAATTGCGGGAGGACGACAAGCAAGGCTCTATTTTTATTTTATTAAGTGCATGAATGGCTTATGAAGCATTGGAAGCGGAATTATTAAGAAAGGCCAAGGGTATGAAGGGAAACTCGCAATATGCCTCGTGGAATTATGGAGGAAGACGAAGGGTAAATTTGGAATTTGGAAAATAATTTTTCATGAAGTCCATGACAAAAAAAAAATGGGCTTGTGGTGGATTGGGCCATGTTGGCCCATTCAACTCTTTCTTAATGGGCCAAGCCCATATGAGAAGTAAAGAATGAGATTAAAAGATGACTTAATAGTCATCTTATCTCATAAAATTTCTAGAGAATTCAAGAGGATTAGAGAGCAAGAAAGAAGGAGAAAGAAAGGCAAGGCCATTCGGCCCCTTTGAAAAAAATAAGGAAACCGAGAGAAAAAAAAAAGAAAAGAGGAAGAGAGAAAGCTTTCAACTTGTATCTCCTAGCCAAACCATTCCTTGGAGAGTCCTTAACATAGTGGAAGGTCCTTTGGAGCAAGGAAAACAAAAACCTTGATAAGTTTCCAATTGAAGCCAAGTGAAGAATTCAAGTAAGGTATGAATTCATCCTTCTTTGTATGTTATGGATATTTGTGGATGTTGTAGTGCATGAAAATGGATGAAATTCATGAAGAGCAAGAAGATAAATTTGGCCGTGGGGTATGATACATGTGTGTGTGTGTGGAAATTGTTTTTTTATTATCTAGGGGGGA
>NW_026714200.1:0-24241 GCF_029784015.1 Lycium ferocissimum
ATATAATAGCCCTAACGGCCACGTACGGTTTCGGTATGTATATATGTACGTGTATGTTCGTGCGGTGCACCTTGTATACGTATGGATTTATGTATGTTTAAACGGAATTAGCAATTTGGTATATTGGATCTATTAGGTAGGTACGTATGGGTGTCCAAGTAGGACACCGATCCGATCACGGCCCACGGGGTTGGGTCGTGACACTTGTACTTGATCGAAGAACTTGTAACGGCTTTCATTTTCCAACTTCATCCGTCTTTCTCCGACATCACCGTATTAGGGCTGTTCATACCTGTCTTAAATCGGATATACGGCAGACAGAATCTTAACTAGGTCCAGAAGATCAAACGGACGTCAGACGGAGTCATATTCGGAGTCAGAAGTACAAAAGTACGACAGACAGAATCATATTCCGACGATTATCTTAAGCGAATTCAAATTCGGAGCCAGACGTACAGAAGTATATCAGACGGGTCTATAATCAGAGTCAGACATATAGAGATTTATCGGACAGATTTCGAAATCAGAGTCAGACGTATAGACACGTACACCGCAAGATTCACGGTCGAGGTCGGATGTACGGACGTATGTCGGACGCATCCGTGATCGAGCGGAGACATACGAAAATATATCGAACGACAGTCATATCAGTCGGATGTATAGAGATTTATCGAGACGATTTGAAGTCAGAATCAGACGCACCAAAATATATCGGACAGAATTATGATCGGAGTTGGACGTACAGAGGTACATTAAACAGAAACGTGATCAGATTCAGAAGCACAGGATTATGGTAAACAGAACTCCACCGAAAACAGGGGCGCAGAAATATAGCGTACAGAATCGCGATCAGAGTCGAACTACCTTTACTATACTTCAGAGACTTACGGAAATTTCCTTGTCATCCTACTAGGTTCCCCCAATTTCTCATTTAGTCTCCATATCCATATTTGTGAAAAATTCTTGACGTACTTCCCGTGGGGTCACCCCCCGGATTGCTCCCGGTCTCAAAGCACGCTTAACTTCAAAGGTTCCATTGCATTTTGATGCGTTATCGGCAATATCACCGCGTCAAATGCCCCCCCACGATCTTTACCACGTAATTTAGGCGGTTCGGCGCCTTAATAAATTTTTCGAAATTTTCGTAGCGGGTTCCACCCCGGTCCAAACTACACAATTATGCAACAAATACACGTATATAGAACAAATTTCGGTAAATACTCGTATACTGTGGACGGCGCACTCCGGCTTTGATCTAATAAGCTATAGAGCGAGGGTGCTCCTCACTCGTCACCCACCTCGTCCGAATCCGAGGGATATAGGTGGTCCGGCGACTCTGGTTCACCGATGACCGGGATAAAGAGGCGGGAATATGGCGTAACGCTCGGCGAAGAAGGCGGCGGAACATAGTGCTCCACCATAGGAGCGGCGGCACAATGTCGGGGAGCTCCTCTCCCGTGCCCCCGCTCCCATACTCGGACGGATCCGTGTCGTAACTGCTCTGCGGGGGATCCTCCTCCCGGGGGTCGCGGACCGGAGGGATCGTCGCGGGATCCTCCGAAGGATCGATCCTCGATCGAATAGGCGGGGCTCCGTCTGCTCAGGGGCCGCCCGGTGACATCCTCGGGGGGGCTTTTCAAGCACCCCCGTCCCCGTCGTCGAAGCCGCCCTCTTCATCTTTGTCAATCTACAATCACTGCAGAGAGAGGGTCGAAACAATTTCCCAAAATACCGACGTTGTCGCTCAAGCGGGGAGCCTCGCCGTAAATACGACAATTCGTTAGGAGGACCCGTCTATTACATACGGCTACTATCGCACGATCTAAGATTCCAAAAGGGTAACATAACATCCTAGATGTCCTCAGCCTCGTTTATAGATGTGGGGCTCAACACACCGATAAACAGGACTACTAGACACGCTGCCGAGACATTCGAGAACCGACCGCTCTCGATGCTTTTGTCACGACCCGGCCCCGTGGGCCGTGGCGGTGTCCTACTTGGACACCCATACGTGCCTTCCGTCAAATCCGATATACCAACCGGCTAATCCACTTAAACATACATAAATTCATACGTATATAAGGTGCGTCGCACGAACATATACATATGCATATATATACATACGAAACCCGTACGAAGCCGTTAGGGCTATTATATCAGACAAAGTCGCATATCGCACGTACCTACCGGACAGCGACAACCCACAAACCCACAGACATGTACACAGACCTCTAACATACAAAAACGAGAATCGAAGACGGGACGGGGCCCCGCCATACCCAAATGATCATATATACTGAAGAACAAACGATACAAAAAAAGATATATACCAAAAGTATCGGCTGGGATCAAAGGGAGCTCTCCAAAGTGAGATCGATAACCTAAGCGGCGGCGTGCACGTGCGCGCGTCGTACACGTGGGCATGTAACACGGCCCCGAGAAGCAAGGGGGTCGGTACGAAGATGTACCGAGTATGTAAAGCGGAAACATAACATACATAATTAAAATAACCGAGTCGATATGTAAAATCGTAAATGAGACGGAAATACGAAAATAAAGCGGACGAGAATCGGATTCGTAGCGCGGAGTCGGACTTACGGAATGTACGGACGACAATCATAAAGCGAGAGTCGGACTTACGGAGCGTACGACGTAATCATATTATGTCGCATTTAGGTGAATTGCGGTCGACGGAGGCACAATGCAGATCGAGAGATACGAAGTGTGACGGACGGACCTTCGCACAAAACCGTATCTCAAATATATGTCGGTAATCGAGTCCGAATCGGACGTACGAAGCGCGCGGACTTAATCATGCATGCGAGTCATAATCATATACGTACGTACATACCGGATATCAAATCTCAATCACATACGTACGTATCCCGGCCCTTTAATAAGGGACGCGGTAATGAACCCGCCCTCGTAGTACGGGACGCGGTGGACGATGTACGAGAATCGATCAAATGCCATCCGGCCGCCATCCCCATAATATCACATAATTAGATCATAATCAGATCATATCGGATACGACGGATCCCGCCCCGCACAATCCGAGGGACGCGGTGAACAATGCGGTGAAGTGCACGAATTACGAACCGGCCGGCGCGCGATTGAAGGAAGCATTGAGGCATCCACGAACGGACAAATGAGAAACCATATGCATACGTACCGACATACGTACTTAATAAAACGAAACGGTTCGGAAACGTATCGGATCGAATAGTCGATTATATCGAACGAGTGTCCAGAATCGTTACGGATGTCGAGAATAATGTTGATTCGGAAAAGATGGTCAAAATGCTTATTAGTTAGCGGACGAAACATAATCACGAGTTACTTTTGCGAACGGATTTAAATAGATCAATTTGAGTCATACCGGGAGTATCAGGGTTTTGTGGGCCCACCTCGGACCCAACCATAGTAGAAGTACGTAATTTATGGATAATAAACCTTAGGGAGCCGTCCATAATCATTTTAGGGTGTTTCGACTCCATTTGTGGAAGTTGCATACTTATAGGTCATTTTAGGAGAAATTGGTTCAATCTTATTGAAAGATTTTTCGCTAACTTCAATCTCAAATGGTGAGAAGCAGAAGTGTCATCGAGGCTCGCTGTCGGCCGTTAGACTCGAACATGCCAAAGAAAGATAGGGAAGGCTTTACATACCTGGATTGCGCCTTACGCTTGTCAAATCTCACTTCCCGTTTCGTCCAAAAACTGCAAATGGTCATCTTTACCAGTTACTATTCATGCAAGCTAACATTTCAATCTTGGGGTTATACTTGGCTACCGAAATTTCGGCAGCACTTCCCCTATAAATATGACGCCCCCGAGATTCAACTCGGCTCAAAACAACCAACAACAACTCAACAACAACATCAGCAACATCACATTTACAACAAAACATAATATACACTATTAGTCTATTTTCCAATATACTGCCACAATTCATCCAACACTTCCAAATCAATGCAAACTTATATTGTTTTCCCTCCATTTACATTATAAGAATCATAACAACACAGCTGACATATCAAACAAACAATTTATCTCCATTTCAACTCTTCCATAGCCACGGCCAACATCTTTTTTTTTTCAATTCAACCAATCTTTAACATACAAGTCCATAACACATTTCCATCTTTCAAATTCATTAACAATAACCATAATCCGCATTTAAACCTTACTTCCATATTCATACAAAAATCATATAAATTCCACATAATTCGCCATAACAACATACAACCATTTTCAATGGCGACTCCATTCGTTAAACCTCTATTTACGTCACAAATATCATAACGACACAACTAACAAGCTAAATAAAGTTCAATTCATTTTCCTCCCACACCATGCATACCACACGGCCATACTTCATATCTCCCAACTTTCACTAATTTATTCAACTTTCATTTCCAATACAATTTTCACCATAACTACAACTAAATTACACAATAATATTCAACATATTTTTCATGCACAACTATGCACATATACGGCCATATCTATATATATACATATACACGGCTAAGCACATACACACCACCACTCCATGATTCTCTTCTAGTTTCAATCCTCATAACATGTATACTTATTCCATAACATAAAACATGGAAATCTTACCTTTTTCCAATTCTTTCCACTTGCCAAAAGAAGCTCTTCTTGCCTTGAAAATTATACCAACTTGGAGAGCATCTTAAACTTAGTATGAATTCATGAAGAATCAAATTTTTGAACTAGAATTGAAGGCTTGAAAATTTTTCTTTTCTTTTTCTCCTTCTCTTTCTCTTTGGCCGATTGCCCCTTTTTTTTTTCTTGCCTTTGTTTTGTTTTGATTTCTCTTGAAATTTCTAGACAAATCATGCATATATATAAATGTCCCCCTTAATTTGTCACATGTTTGGCACATGAAAATTTTTTAATACCATGGGTTGGGCCTAGCTTCATGGCCGGCCACCCCTCCATATTTGGGCCTCAATTTTTCTTATTTTTTTTTTGAGCCCAATGCATCATAATTCTTATTTTGTAATTCCGAAATAAATTTCCAAAATTCCAATTTTGCCCTTAGGCCTTCTCCGGTGTTTTCACGTTCAAATTTTCATAACCGACATACACATACTAAGAAAATTTCAAACATAGCCTCCTTTCTCATAATTCACAATTATTTCGAATTTTTCGATTATGCCAAAAAGACGGGATGTAACGGCGGCCTATAGCCATCTTTGGATCGTCAGGTGAGAAAATTGCGTACTAAAGACGTGGCTTCCGTTAAGGTATTGTGGCGGAACAATAACAGGGAGGAGATGACCTGGGAAGCCGAAGAAGAGATGAAGAATAAGTATCCCTACTTGTTTCCTATACCTACAGGTAATCTAAATTCCTAAATTGGTTATGTTGATTGATGAATAAACTGTGTGTGATAGCTATAAAAGAGACTCCCCCCCCCCCCCCCCCGAAGTGCTTATAAGACCCAGTAAGACTAGTTAACATTCGAGGACGAATGTTCTAAAGGGGGGGAGGATGTTATATCCCGTATTTTGTACATTGGGATATTTTAAGCTAATTGCGATAAGTTAAGGACAAGGCTATTTTTCGATTTTGTTTTAATGCAAGTTGCTTATAAATTTTATTGGTATGGAAATATTAAGGAAAACTTGGGGTTAGAAGTTAATTAGTTCATGAAAAACAAAAGCCACAAGTGGCCGTGTGGGCTCCCACCCATGGCTTGGCCAATTTTGATTGCCTTAAGCCATGGCGGGGCGTGTGTCCTTTGTCACACCCTAATTTCCAACAGGGTGTGATGGGCACCCGGCCCTTACTTAAGGCCGAGTGAACCCGCTGACTCCCGTAATACTCATAACCATACTGGGCCCGCAGAACGTGACACAAGTACAAAATGAAATTTTTTTTTTCCGAAAACAAACATGCCTTTCATCTTTGTCAGATCAAATAAAACTAGCATCGTATAAAATCTGTAAACATATGAAGTTCTTAGCATAATGCATAATAATACATCGGCTTACATAGCCGCTTACAAAACTGACATATCACACACACGACCTTTGTCTGCAAAGTCTCTACCATCACTTCAGATACCATACAAAAGCACTCTGACTCGGCAGCACTCCGGAGGAAATGGAGCTCGCCAATCCAAATTTGGAACATCTTCTAGCATCATCTATTCATCATCCGTGGGTACGCGCGGCATGAAACGCAGCCCCCGAAGAAAGAGGGTGAGTACAAAATATGTACTGAGTATGTAAAGCAGGAAGTACAGAAAACGAAGTCATAACCGAATAAGGAGTACAGAATGTGAGCACAATAGCCAGAATACCAAAGTGCTTGCATCTGACATACAAATCATACATAAGAGATACAAAAGACAAATATGATAATCAGAATGCCAAAATGCTTCACTTCCTTTTGAAAAACATTTCTGTCTCATACCTACGGAAAATCAAACACATCATATGAGCTGACATTAACCGAATGCCGAGGAACGTACGGCCCGATCCATAAATAATACGATAATGCCGAGGAACGTACGGCCCGATCCATATATAATATAATAATGCCGAGGAACGTACGGCCCGATCCATATATAATACGATAATGCCGAGGAACGTACGGCCCGATCCATATATAATATAATAATGCCGAGGAACGAACGGCCCGATCCATATATAATATAATAATCATAAACATACCGTACCCAGCCCTCTAGTGAGGGACTCGGTAAATCAAATCATATCGTCATATTATCACATATCATATCGTATCATCTGATCATCACATATCATATCATATCACATACGGTCCGTAATGGGACCGGCGGACGAACGTGGTCGCCACTCCATACGGGCGCCACAACACATCATACTTCGGAATATTGTATACCTCCGAACACATCATACTACGTATCACATCATATATCATATCACATCATACTTCGGAATCACATCATACTTCGGAATAGGGCGCACGATAACATACTGGCCCGGGACTCGGCGAAAGAGGTAATAACGTAATGCACGAGCGAGAATCGTGGAAATCATATGCAATGCAAAACACTTACAAAGACCCAACAGCATAATCAAAGCGAACTATTATTTACAACCCAAGGTAATAGTCAAATCAGATTTTCTTCCGAATATCACTCGGGAACATATCAAACCGAACTTCCGAAACCATAGTCACGTACCAAAATCACATACATAAAAATCCTGATTTCAGACTCAACGGATAAATAAGTAATCATACTCGGGGGTCGGAAGGATAGTCATATTGAATTCTTTCAAAAATAGGTCGTTAGAACCAAACATAGAAAGTCGCGGGACCCACGGACGAGCGTCAACCCAATCCGGGCCCGCCTATGAAAATTAAAGTCATTACTCGTCATGAAATCATTTGCGAAGATATCAAAGTGATCCGAGCCCTTTCTTGAAAGTTACGGTCGTTCGTAGTTTCAGAATCATTTAGGAACAAAACTCTTTTGAAAACAAAACGTTTATGCAACTTTTGAAATTTAGTCATACAAAAGACATAAGGATCATAATTAGACTACATTAAGAATACGAATATCAAGAAACAAATAAGAATCGTTTGCGAGCTTATCAAAGCAATCCGGTTCTGTCCATGAAAGTTACGGACATTTTTAGACATAAGATCCTTACGGAACAAACCGGTTACATAGCATTTCAAATCCAATCGTATCAGAGACGTACGGTCCATAGCTTGACCACATTAAGGATGCCAACATCAAGAAGCAAATACGAATCATAAACATGGTCGGATTTTAAGAATAGAATTACCCCCAAAGCTCATAACATATCATAACTTACTTGCGTCTATGACATGCCAAAAGAAAAGAAGGATAAGCTTTGCATACCTTGCTTGCTTCCTAAGCTAATCCAAACTCAAGTCTCGGCTTCTCAAAATCTACAACAACGTCATTAGACACCAAACATTAGTCATAGGCACCTCGGAATCCCATTTTAAGCTCGCACTTTATTTACAGAAATTTGGGCAGCATTTCCCCTGTAAATTCAATACCCCGAGAATTTAACTCGGCCAATTCTTCAACCACAATACCAATAACCATATAAACAACATCAATGACCAATTCAAACGCATTCTAATATTAGTAACCCTTTCGACACAATTCAACAACATTCTATTTTCATTCAAATCAACACATATAATCAATCCAACATCATTGCTCACGCGTTCAAATACCAATCCAAAACCATTCAAACATGATTCAATAACATTTCCAACAATCCGCACAATATTCAAAACAATCCATCCAATATACTATAGAACCCGAAACCACCAATAATCCACACATTGACAACATTATTATCATACCTACAAGAAACCATATTACAATCACACTAGCTTCCAAAATAGCCCATACGATTACAACTTCAATCTTCAACCATTAAGCCTTCATTTTACAACATAAAATCCACAACACAACATCCTAAACATACCAAATGAAATTAGTCCTTCATTCTTAACCAACACCACATATACACGGCCAAATCCACAAGAATTACAACTTCAACTTGAATCATTCAATACCTTCATTCTCACCACATAATCCATAACAACAACAACTAAAATACTACACAAACTTAGTTCAACATGTCTATGCCAAATCAGCCCATTTTCGGCCACACATCACATACATAAATGTCATGACTTTCATCCATTTTTATACATTACAACAACACACAAACATGCTAACTACAATTACTTCACCACTCTTACACAACACACACTTGTACACGGCCACACACACACACACGGCTACACTTCCACATGCACAATTTCATGAATTTCATTCTTTTCCACATATCACAACATGCAAAAATCACTCACAACACATGAAAGAAGATTAAATCTTACCCTTCTCCACTTCACTTCTTCATTCGGCTAGAGGTGTACATAGCAACAACGAATGATTTATTTGCTCCAACAACTACTCCACGTTGTAGAGGACCTTCCAATTAGTAGAGAAACTAGAAGAAAATAATTTTTTGACCATGATTTTTGGGACCTTAAATTCAGCCACTATGGCCGAATGGGTGCCCTCTCCCTCTCTCCAAGTTTCTTGAAATTTCTAGGAGATGAAAAATGATGAAGATGACTTAGTTTGTCATCTTTTATCACATATAAATTGCATCCAAGTGGCCCATGGCCCACACCCCACACATGGCCACATATGGCCATTTTCGTGAAATATTAAGTTTCCATAATTTCACTTCTAGCCCTTGATTTACATGAAATGCTTAACTTTTCATAATTCACTTTTAACCCCAAATTTTCCTTATTCCAAATTTACCCTTAACACTCTATACCAATGAAAAGATGAATATGCAACTTGTGCATTAAAACAAAAATCAACAAAACCGAAAATTAAAAGTCTTGCCCATAACTTGTCGCAACCGACTTAGAATATTTCAACGTACAAAGTACGGGGTATAACATCCTTTTTCCCTTTAGAACATTCGTCCTCGAATGTTCAACTAGTCGTATGGGGTCTTAAGGATCTCGATTTAAACTTTTCCTTCTTGTAATTCCCTTTTATTCGACTTGTAACTTTCTAGGCACATTATCTCGTGTCATCTCTTAATCTTTAACTCAACCCTTCCTTACTCGTTCCATAGCTTGTTTTTCCGTTTCATACTTGCCTTTGTATTTTAGTTACATAGAATACATCATAACCTTGGCCACTTTCTCACTAGTCTTCACTTATTTTGATAACAACCCTCATTGTATTCACATTATATCTTATTCGTAACCAATCCCATAATATAACACTTCTTAACCCTTTACCCTTTTCGGATCAACTTCTTCCTCTGTACTCTTGTCTTAATCATACTATTACTTCTTTCTCGAGGTCAGCCATACTCGCAACTTACTCAAATCTTATCATTACGGTGGACACGGCCTTTCAAGTCGCATTACAAACCTACATCTCATTTTCTCTTTATTTCGGGAAAATTTCGCAGTTTCCTCTATATTTCTTACTATCTCAAAACCTCCGTACACGAAATACCAATAATGCCTCACAGGCCAAAATACATATATACATATCATTTCATATCACGGCCACATGTGTCTCCCAATATCATCAACAAGTACACAAATGATAAACATACCTCGTATGCCCAACTCAAACGCACTCGTTACACTTTCTTGTTTACATTCCCCCTTTAATCTTCAACTTGTATTTCAATCGCAACTTCCATATCTTTCCCAACATATATCTTTCATACGTTTGCTTACCTGTGTGCTTAGTAACTCCCAACGTCATCAATCCCTTTCTTCTATCGCTGCCATTATTCTGCTGAAATCAAAGATTAGTGCAAAAAATCTCATTTCCTATAGCTTGGCTCGATGGCACGATCTCAGATGTGAAAGAAGAGTAACCACCCTAAATGCCCCGTAGCCTCCTGTTTATAAATGTGGCGCGCTTCACACCATAAACAGGACTCTACTGGACACGACTTTGCTGACAACCCCTAGGACGAACCGCCCGATACTGCAATTTTTCGCACCCTAATTTCCGACAGGGTGTGATGGGCACCCGGCCCTTACTTAAGGCCGAGTGAACCCGCTGACTCCCGTAATACTCATAACCATACTGGGCCCGCAGAACGTGACACAAGTACAAAATGAATTTTTTTTTCCGAAAACAAACATGCCTTTCATCTTTGTCAGATCAAATAAAACTAGCATCGTATGAAATCTGTAAACATATGAAGTTCGTAGCATAATGCATAATAATACATCGGCTTACATACCGCTTACAAAATCGACATATCACACACACATTTTGTCGCAAAGTCTCTACCATCACTTCAGATACCATACAAAAGCACTCTGACTCGGCAGCACTCCGGAGGAAATGGAGCTCGCCAATCCAGCTGGAACATCTTCTGCTAGCATCATCTATTCATCTGTGGGTACCTGCGCGGCATGAAACGCAGCCCCCGAAGAAAGAGGGTGAGTACAAAATATGTACTGAGTATGTAAAGCAGGAAGTACAGAAAACGAAGTCATAACCGAATAAGGAGTACGAGAATGTGAGCATAACAACCCGGAAACCAAAGTGCTTGCATCCGACATACAAATCATACATAAGAGATACAAAAGACAAATATGATAATCGAATGCCAAAATGCTTCACTTCCTTTTGAAAAACATTTCGCCTCATACCTACGGAAAATCAAACACATCATAAAAGCCGACATTAACCGAATGCGGGAACGTACTAAACCGATCCATAAATAATACGATAATGCCGAGGAACGTACGGTCCGATCTATATATATATAATAATAACATAGAACGTACGGCCCGATCCATATATAATACGATAATGCGAGGAACATATATCCGATCCATATATAATATAATAATGCCGAGGAACGAACGGCCCGATCCATATATAATATAATAATCATAAACATCCCCGTGCCCGACCCTCTAGTGAGGGGACCGTAAATCAAATCATATCGTCATATTATCACATATCATATCGTATCATCGGATCATCACATATCATATCATATCACACACGGTCCGTAATGGGACCGGCAATATCGAACGTGGTCGCCACTCCATCCGGGCGCCACAACACATCATACGATCAAAATTGCATACCTCCGAACATATCATACTCCGTATCACATCATATAACATATCACATCATACTTCAGAATCACATCATACTTCAGAATAGTGCGCACGATAACATACCGGCCCGGGACTCGGCGAAAGAGGTAATAACAGAATGCACGAGCAGAATCATGGGAAATCATATGCAATGCAAAACACTTACAAAGACCCAACAGCATAATCAAAGCGAACTATTATTTACAACCCAAGGTAATAGTCAAATCAGATTTTCTTCCGAATATCACTCGGGAACATATCAAACCGAACTTCCGAAACCATAGTCACGTATCAAAATCACATACATAAAAATCCTCATTTCAGACTCAACGGATAAATAAGTAATCATACTCGGGGGTCGGAAGGATGTATATTAAATTCTTTCAAAAAATAGGTCGTTAGAACCAAACATAGAAAGTCGCGGGACCCACGGACGAGCGTCAACCCAATCCGGGCCCGCCTACGAAAATTATAGTCATTACTCGTCATGAAATCATTTGCGAAGATATCAAATCGATCCGAGCCCTTTCTTGAAAGTTACGGTCGTTCGTAGTTTCGAATCATTTAGGAACAAACTCTTTTGAAAACAAAACGTTTACGCAACTTTTGAAATTCAAGTCATACAAAAGACATAAGGATCATAATTCGACTACATTAAGAATACGAATATAAAGAAACAAATAAGAATCGTTTCACCTTATCAAAGCAATCCGTTTCCGTCCATGAAAGTTACGGACATTTTTAGACATAAGATCCTTTCGGAACAAACCGGTTACATAGCATTTCAAATCCAATCGTATCAGAGATGTACGGTCCATAGCTTGACCACACTAAGGATGCCAACATCAAGAAGCAAATACGAATCATAAACATGGTCGGATTTTAAGAATAGAATTACCCCCAAAGCTCATAACATATCATAACTTACTTGCGTCTAGGACATGCCAAAAGAAAAGAAGGATAAGCTTTACATACCTTGCTTGCTTCCTAAGCTAATCCAAACTCAAGTCTCGGCTTCTCAAAATCTACAACAACGTCATTAGACACCAAACATTAGTCATAGGCACCTCGGAATCCCATTTTAAGCTCGCACTTTATTTACGTAAATTGGCGCATTTCCGTAAATTCAACACCCCGAGAATTCAACTCGGCCAATTCTTCAACCACAATACCAATAACCATATAAACAACATCAATAACCAATTCAAAATGCATTCTAACATTAGTAACTCTTTTCTACACAATTCGACAACATTCCATTTTCATTCAAATCAACACATATAACCAATCCAACATCATTGCTCACGCGTTCAAATACCAATCCAAAACCATTCAAACATGATTCAATAACATTTCCAACAATCCGTACAATATTCAAAACAATCCATCCAATATACTATCGAACCCGAAACCACCAATAATCCACACATTGACAACATTATTATCATACCTACAAGAAACCATATTACATTCACACTAGCTTCCAAAACAGCCCATACGATTACAACTTCAATCTTCAACCATTAAGCCTTCATTTTATAACATAAAATCCACAACACAACATCCTAAACATACCAAATGAAATTAGTCCTTTATTCTTAACCAACACCACATATACACGGCCAAATCCACAACAATTACAACTTCAACTTGAATCATTCAATACCTTCATTCTCACCACATAATCCATAACAACAACAACTAAAATACTACACAAACTTAGTTCAACATGTCTATGCCAAATCAGCCCATTTTCGGCCACATCACATTCATAAATTTCACGACTTTCATCCATTTTTACACATTACAACAACACACAAACATACTAACTACAATTACTTCACCAATCTTACACAACACACACTTGTACACGGCCACACACACACACACGGCTACACTTCCACATGCACAATTTCATGAATTTCATTCTTTTTCACGTATCACAACATGCACAAATCACTCACAACACATGAAAGAAGATTAAATCTTACCCTTCTCCACTTCACTTCTTCATTCGGCTAGAGGTGTACATAGCAACAACGAATGATTTATTTGCTCCAACAACTACTCCACGTTGTAGAGGACCTTCCAATTAGTAGAGAAACTAGAAGAAAATAATTTTTTGACCATGATTTTTGGGACCTTAAATTCAGCCACTATGGCCGAATGGGTGCCCTCTCCCTCTTTCCAAGTTTCTTGAAATTTCTAGGAGATGAAAAATGATGAAGATGACTTAGTTTGTCATCTTTTATCACATATAAATTGCATCCAAGTGGCCCATGGCCCACACCTACACTGCCACATATGGCCATTTTCGTGAAATATTAAGTTTTTTCATAATTTCACTTCTAGCCCTTAATTTTCATGAAATGCTTAACTTTTCATAATTCACTTTTAACCCCAAATTTTTCTTATTCCAAATTTACCCTTAACACTCCATACCAATGAAAAGATGAATATGCAACTTGTGCATTAAAACAAAAATCAACAAAATCGAAAATTAAAAGTCTTGCCCAACTTGTCGCAACCGACTTAGAATATTCCAACGTACAAAGTACGGGGTATAACATCCACCTTTTAGGGGCTATACATATATAGATAAGTGATGACAAAGCAAGACATATTCATCATTCACAACTTAAGAAACTTGGAGAAGAAGAGAGAAATATTCGGCCATGGCTAGCCGAACTTGGTGCCATGAAAATTGATCAAAAAAATAATTTTCTTCTAGTATTCCAACCAATTGGAAGGTCCCTAGTAACGTGGAGTAGTTGTTGGAGCAATCAAAAAATTCATTTTTGCAATTTACAAACCCTAGCCAAGTTGAGAAGTTAAGGAGTAAAGGTAAGGTTTAATCTCTTTTTTCATATGTTATGGATGGTTTGTGCATGTTGTAGTGTGTAGAAATGAATGAAATTCATGGAACCATATGTGCTGGTGTTGAGCCGTGTAGGAGTTGTTTTGTCTAGGAGTGATGAACTAAATTTGCTTAGTATTTTTGGTTGTTGTTGTTGTGGATTCTATGATGTAAATGAAGGTTTAATGGTTCAAGTTGGAATTGTAATTGTTTGTGGGCTGTTGTAGAAGCTAATAAGATGTTAATATCATTTCTTGCATTTGTGTGAATAATGTTGTTAACGTGTGGTTGTTGGTATAGTTCAAGAATTTAGAAGCGAGGAATGCGTTGTTGTTATTCTTGTTGAGTTTGGAAGATTGTGGGTTGTGTTGTATGTGGATGATTTGAATGTAAATGAAATGCCGTTGAATTATGTAGAAGGGAGTTACTAACGTTAGAATACGTTTTGAATTAATTGTTGATGTTGTTAATATGATTGTTGGTATTGTTGTTGATGATTTGGCCGAGTTGAATTCTCGGGGTTTCTTTGAATTTATAAAGGAAATGCTACCCGAATTTCTATAAGTGAAGTGCTAGCTTAGGATTGGATTCTTAAGTACCATAGCTAATGTTTGGTATCTACTGACGTTGTTGTAGACCTTGGGAAGCCCGAGACTTAAGTTCGGATTAGCTTAGGAAGCGGACAAGGTATGTAAAGCCTATCCTTTCTTTCTTTTGGCATGTCTTAGATGTAAGTAAGATACGATACGAGCCTCGGGGTAACTCTGTTCATAAGTTAAGGAGCATGTTTGCGATTCTTATTCACTTCTTGATATTAGCCTTCTTAATATGGTCGAGCCATTGCCCTTGAGTCTTTTGTATGATTGGATAGTAAGTGATGTATAAAGGGATCCTATTCCTAAAGGACTCTATAATGAATAACGTCCCTAACTTTCATAAGCGGTCTCGGATTGGTTTGATACGTTCGTAGAGGATTCTATAACGAATAATGTCCGTAACTTTCATGGGCGGGCTCGGATTGGTTTGATACATGTCTACGATCCCTGAGACTCTCCTTAATATAGTTCTAATGACATTTAGAAAGAATTTAACATGACTATTGTTCTAACCCTCGAGCGTTGATTACTTACTCATCGACTGGGTCTCCAACGACGATTTATATGCATATGGTTACTCACTACTCTGTTTGTGCATTCTGTTTTTGCATCTTTCACCGAGTCCCTCACTAGAGGGCTGGATACGGTATATATATATATATATATATATATATATGTTATGGTGTTATGCTGTGTTATGGAGTTATGCTGTGTTATGGAGTTATCTTTGTGATACGCGCGTTATCTTGTGATACGGAGTTATCTTTGTGATACGAAGTTATGCGTATTGGAGTATGCTTGTGTAATGGCGCCAAAGACGGGGTGGCGACCATGTTCACCGAGTCCCATAATGGGCCGGATATATATATATGATATTAACATGCATGATTTGTATTTCAAAAGTAAGCATTTTGGTATTCTGGTCATTGTACTTGTTTTCTGTACTTCTTATTTCGGCTATCATCCTGGTTGCTGTATTTCATGCTTTATATACTCGGTACATATTTCGTCTCGACCCCTTTCTTCGGGGGCGTTTCATGCCGCGGTACGTACGCCCGCTTTGGTGATCCGCGGACTAGGATATCTATTCGCTATCTTGGAGCGCTCCTTGTTCCAGGCTTATATTTTGGTACAGACCACTTTCGTTGTATATGTGTACGTCTATTCGGGGGGTACGGCGGGGCCCGTCCCGTCATAATCATACCGTTGTTACTCTTAAGTGTAGACATATGTGTGGGTTGTGAGAAGTTACTGTTCGGTTGTGTCTGTGTGATTTGTGTTTTGGGACGTTCCCCTATGTTATGACAGCCCTGCCGGCTTATGCACGATATTATCTGCTGAAAGTTGTGACTGCGATATGTATATATATATATGCGATAGCTTTGGGGCGACGTCTTGCCTTTCTGTATGTATAAGTTCTTGTTATGCTAGTTGTGGACTGATTATAGTTAGCAGGTGTGTACGAGTGTCCAGCTCGGGCACTAGTCACGGCCTACGGGGTTGGGTCGTGACAATAGGTGGTCTCATCTGACTGGAACTACTCCTAATCTGAGAATTGGAAACTCTAGAACTCTCCAAAATAAGCAGGTCCCTCAAACCTGTGTCCAGGAAACTGTGGAGGTGCATTAGCTGCTGAATAAGCTGAGCGCTAAGAGAACTGCTACCTTGGGCCACCTCTGAACTCACTGTCGAACCCTGAAAACCTGGTCTTGTTGCTGTGACCCTATCACCATGGACCGCACCCCGTCGGGCACACAGCGGCTACCCCGGGTCAACGGTGAATGGTCTCTCTTATCTCCTAAGCTGAGGCATCCGGTGGAGGAACTAGGGGTCTTTGGAGCTAGAGCTAAGGCTCCTCCATGCTCCTCTAGAGTAGGCCCAGTATTAGAGGTCTGAGATGGAACCTCTAGGAACCACCCTCCTCTATGTCTGCCGGCGGTTCCCGCTCAGTCATCCTACCTACCACTGTCTTGCCCTTCTGGGCCGCTGTTGCTCTTCTCTTCGTAGGCATCGCTGAAAATATAACTCACGGTTAGGAAAGGGTAAATTCTTATATCCTGGCTCTATCGCACGATCTATGATGAGGAAGGAAGGTCAATCATTCCTAAATACCCCACAGCCTCTTGTTTATAAATGTGAAATGCTTTACACCCATAAATAAGACTCTACTGGACACGACTCGTAAAAACACCCTAGGACGAACTGCTCTAATACCACTTTTGTCACGAGCTAACCGGAGGGGCCATGGCGGGTAACCAGAGCTAACCTACCGCGCACCTGTTAGCATACTTCTTATAGTCATATCTAGGTGGACCACATGGCTAGCTCATAATTCTCATAATCCATAAGGTCATGAATCCACAAATTAATAGCTCATCTGTAAGATCATCATCAACGATGCCCATATATATATGTACAAGCTGACAAGGCTACCAAAAGTGGTATACAAAAATATGAACCGATGAGGTTATAGGACATCTAGCTATATACATCTGTCTACGAGCCTCTACGAGGAGTGCATAACATCATAAGGATGGGACAGGACCCCGCCATGCCCATATGTACACAAAAGAATAGTACCACTAGACTGCAGCTCCGAGGCAAATGGAGCACTCCTGAGAGATAGCTGATGAAGCACCTAAGTGTCACGCCCGAACCATGGCTTGGGCGAAACACGGCACTCGGTGCGATACTGCATGTGACCGAGCGAACCACATAGCTTGCTGAATCATAATGAGGCATACAGGAGCGAAAATATAATATGAATGTGATGAGCTTTCATAACACATGAGAATCATAATATTAATAAAATAATGATTTAAAACATGAATGCGAAATATTGTAAATGAGAAAAAATGGCTATCGGACTAACACACGACATGACATGTCGACTAGTCTAGTCTATGACATCTCTACATAAGTCTAAACATGAAAACATACTCGGCCAGACAAGGCCCCCGCAATACCTTTAAATGCATATCTTATCATGAAAATAATAAATAATAAATGTCTAAAGCCACCGAAAGAGATGGGGCTCACCAACAAGCTGATAAGTGCGAAGTCCTACTAGGCAGATGCGTTGTCCTGTAAATCAGTACGCGTATTGTGAAATGAAGGCCTCGGGCAATAAAGGTGACGTCAACACATTGAATGTCTTTGGTATGTAAAGCAACTGAATGAAGTAACATAGGACAAGGAGATAACATATTAGAGACTGAACTGAAACATGATCATGAACATGAGAACATATACATATATAACATGTGTAAAGTATCAAGAGTAGGGAGAGTAGTAAATGTAACCGGCAACATAGTGCGGTACTTGCATTACATGCGAGAACAACTTATACCTTGCTAGGGACTTGAAATTTAATAATATGAAAAAAGGATCCAGTCATTATGAGAGATCATCCTAAGCATGGGTGGAGCGATCCTCATCCTACAGTGGCTACGTAGTTCAGGCTGCTTGAAGTCCCCTCGGTAATTAATGCAACTCCCAAAAACATGAACATGGAAAATAAGTGGCACTTGCTGCCCATGGCTTTTCATGAATGATAACTTGCATGTGCATGGATATCATTCGTGTTATTCTTGCATGAACTCATAAAACATATATAGCTTTTCTTGAAAATATCATAATCATTTATAAACTTGCATGTAAGAACCCATGGAATGTAAAGTATGGGTTTTCATGGATTACAGACAGATTCTCAATAATCATAATGATATATCAAGAATACAATGAATAATTTATAACAATTTAATACATAATATAATATGGGGCATGGACCTAGTGTTATCATGAACATGGTTAAAAACCCTAGTTTTCGTAAAGCTTCATACTTTATGGAAGAAGAAGCGTGGGGAAGAACAATGATATTGCCACATGTAAATAGCAACCCTACATACCTAGTAATGCTCCAAGCTTGAAGTAAAAATCTGAACTGGGAAGAAGAATTCTAATCCTTGGTCTTGGATTCCTTTAGGTGGGTTTTTCTTAAAAACCCTCTGTTAGGAACATGAAATTCCTATTAAGATTCATGGGTAATTGATGGAATTCACTTAGGATGGTCTTAAGGAGCTTACCTTGCTACTTAGAGAAGTTGAGATGAGAGAACTTTCGTGTTAGGGCTTGAGAGGAATGAGACTTATGAAATAAAAACTGAATTCCCGTCTTTTAATTGTTCCAGTCGCGGCACTGTTATGGACTATGTTACGGTCTGTAACATTGGACCGTAACGCGTGTCAAAATTCCAGAGAGGGTCTAAGTTCGAGGTTTGGGTTTCAAACACAAGACACGGATCGTATCTCATGTTACTGTCCGTAACCTTGGGCCGTAACATATGTTACGATCCGTAACGATGAACCGTCCTTTGGTCCAAGTTACGAGACGGTGATTTTTCAAAACTTACCCATTACAGTATGAATGACGGTTCTTAACACACGTTACGGTCTGTCTCTTAAAGTGTAACGCTGGGTTTTCTGAACTGAAACATATTTTCGATTCCAACACTTTCTTTCTTGGGTTTCTAACCTCCTGAGTCATAATTACTGTTTAGTATGGATTTACGAGGTGTTACAATATCTCACCCATGGGATCATTCGTCCTCAAATAATGGGTCATGGTTAAGATTGGGGCTAGACATCGCTTGAATACACGAACATGAAGGAAATATGACATGAAACATGGGACATGAAATGATATGATTACGTGGAAACATGAATATTAAAGCATGAGACATGAGACATGAGTTTTTAGAGGTATGAACATGAAACATGAGAAGTGAACGTGTGTGGAAACACAAGATGGCTAGAAGAGGTATTTACACCGGAATGTTTTCTGCTTGCTCTTTGAACAAATAAGGGTATCTGGATTTCATATCCTCTTTTTCTTCTCGTGTAGCCTCTTTAACTTTCACTCCTCCACAGGACTTTCACTGAGACTACTTCCTTAGTTCTCAACTTGCGAACCTGACGATCAAGAATGGCCACCGGGAATTCCTCATAAGTAAGGCCATCATTTCTTGTTATGGTGTCGGCCAGAACAACCAAAGACGGGTCTCCCCCGCACACTTCCTCAACATGGATACATGAAACACTAGGTGTACAATAGCCAAATCTTGTGGCATCTCAAGTTTATAGGCTACTTGACCGACCTTTCGCAGAATTCTGTAAGGTCTAATATATGTGGGACTAAGTTTTCCTTTCTTCCCAAATCTCATAACACCTTTCGTAGGTGAGACTTTAAGGAACACCCAATCATTAACTTGAAATTCTAAGTCCGCCGCCTCACGTACGTGTAAGACTTCGGCGACTACGAGCCATTTTCAAACGCCGTTAAATCAACTTGACTTTCTCCATAGCTTTGATAAACTAAATTTGGCCCTAACAATTCACGCTTCCCAACATTAAACCAACCAATCGGTGACCTCACCCATACGGAGCTTCAAACGGTGCCATCCCAATGCTAGCATGATAACTGTTATTATAAGAAAACTCAATGAGGGGTAAGTAATCATCCCAATTACCTTTAAAATCTAGGACACATGCTCTCAATATATCCTTCAGAGTCTGAATAATACGCTCTGCCTAGCCATCTGTCTACAGATGAAAAATTGTGCTGAGGTTCACCTTGGTACCCAATCACTTCCGAAAGGATTTCCGGAAGTTCGACGCGAACCGAGCACCGCGATACGAAATAATAGACACTTTGGGGTTCCATGCAATACGATAATTTTATTAACATATAACTTGGCATAATTCGGCTAGCATTTGAATGCGTAGTCTTACTGCAAAAAGTGCGCCGACTTAGTAAGCCGGTCAACGATCACCCAAATAGAGTCATACTACCGAATGAGGTAGACACGATACAAAGTCCATATTGATCATTTCCCATTTCCGAACGGTAATATCAATATTACGAGCCAAGCCGCTGTGCCTGCAGTGTTCGATTTTCACTTCGCCGACAATGACAATTCGGACACTTAGCTACGAAATCTGCTACATTCTTCTTCATATAATTCCACCAATAAATCTCCTGGGCGGTCATGGTACATCTTCTTTGGAACACCTGGGTGAATGGAATACCTGGAGTTGTAAGCTTCTGACATTATTCTCTCTCCAAGCCCATCAATGTCTAGAACACATAATTTACCTCGGTACCTTAAGGTACCATCATCTCCCCCTTGTTCAAAAGCCATCGTCCTATGCTTGTGAATCCCCTCTCTCAGCTGCATCAGGTAGGGATCACTAAACTGTCTCTCTTTGACTTTAACCACTAAGGAGGAAAGAGCTCTATTCGAACAACCACGCCGCTATCCTCGAGTCCAAAAGTCGAACTCCCAAGGCGGCCAAACGATGAACTTCCTGTCGTAACTCTTTATCTGCATCAACATGGGCTAAACTCCCCATGGAACGCCGACTAAGAGCATCGTATACAACATTCTCTTTCCCCGGGTGATAGAGAATATCCACATCATAAGCCTTAAGCAATTCGAGCCATCTCATCTTCCGCCTAAGATTCACTCTCCCTTTTAGCCGAGATATCTTGTGACTTTATGATGCTCGCGAAGATATCACCGTGCACCCATAAAATTAATGACACCATATCTTAAGTGAAAAAACCATAGCTGCCAACTCTAGATCGTAAGAATGAACGACTTTGAGGGAGCCGATGACTACTATGATTTAAAGGCAATGATTAGGCTTTCTTCTTTCTCTTCTTTCTATCGGATAATTCTTTTCATGAGTCTTAAGCTGTCTAGACGTGTAACCGACAACCCTAACATCTTGCATTAAGACACATCCTAAACCAACTCCCAAAGCATCGCGATAAACTACGAACCCTTCCTTCCTTCAGTAGCGTCAAAGCCGGAGTGGTTAGGCTCTTCTTCAACTCTTCAAAGCTTCGCTCACAAGCATCTGACCATTGAAACTTAACCTTTTTCTAAGTCAACTTAGTCAACGGAGCAGAAAAAGATGAACACGACCCAACCAGAGGGCCATGACGGACACCCGGAGCTAGCCCACCGAGTACCTCTAAGCATACATCTCATAATCATATCCGTGTGGACTCCAAAGGTAGCTCATGGTTGTCATACACTTTGTAAGGACACGTACAATAACATAATGGTGCATCTCTATATAATCATTAACAATTATGCTCGTCATCACCAAGTTGACAAGGCTACCGATATAGTAGATAATAATATGACCCGGTGGAGCTATAAAATGTCTAGCGTACACACACGTCTACGAGCCTCTACATAGAATACAAATTATCATAAGGGCAATACCAAATAGTACTGACTCTCCGAAGTAAGTGGAGTGCTCGGAGAATCCGCCGATAGAACACCTACGGGTCGATTCGTCTCCGTCTACTGCGGGCATGAGCTCGCCGTCCACAAGAAGGGACGTCAGTATGTAATGTATTGAGTATGTAAGGCATGAATAACAACATAATATAGATATGAAAGGTAACATGGAATAAGAGAGATAACTGCACATCCGGATGCCTCATGCGGGCGGTGTCAAGCATGCCTAGCCTTCAAAAAAAAACTTTTTCATACATATATATATATATATATATATATATGTGTATATATATATATTATGTATGTATATATATATATATATATATATATATATATATATATTATGTATGTATATAATATCATCATGATAACATACCCGGCCTTTTCGGGACTCGGTGTGTAATTTACCCGGTCCTTTCGGGACTCGATGTCTAATGTATCGGGCCTTTTTGGGACTCGATGTATAATGTGCCGCCCTTTCGGGACTCGGTGTGTAATACCAACTGATCAGTGGTTGCACAATAGGTGTTGTACCCAGCCGACTATAGCGCTACTCGGTGTGAGAAAATACATACATATATATATAAAGCATACATGAGAGCCAAATAAAAGCTGCAACTCTATTAGAGTGACGTAAGGTCGATAACCTCCAATTTATATTATGGAGCAATCATCATCGCTATGTCTCACCTTGAAGGAACAATTATTATAACGTGAGATCAACAACAATGAATAAAATCGAGATAATCATGAAATAAGCTCAATAATCTCATAATAGCATTAAAATCATAAGCTTTGGAATTTCTAGAATTAAGATCATCATCATCATGTTCATCATAGAAAACATCTCATCTTTAGTATCATAAGAATCTTTTAAGAATCATGAACTTCTAACTTTTGGAAATAAGAAGGTTATGGAAACATATATGAAATCATAACATAGGAGTCATGCCTTTTGAACATATCATAAGATGAGATCAACATCAACAAATATGATAAAAAATCTTGAAACCAGCTCAGTAATCTCATAATGACATTAAAACCATAACTTTGGAATCTCCAGAAATGGGATCATCATAATCCTCATCATGGTCCTTATAGAAAACATTCATCTTTAGCATCATAAGGATTTTGAGAATCATGAACTGCTAGTATTTTCGGAAATAAGGTATTATGCAAGTCGTGTATGCGTTCATAGAAAAAGAATCATGCCTTTAAAAGAAAGAGGAATAGCCTTAACATACCTTTTTGGTCTCCTTAACTACTCAATGTTTATCCTTCCAAGCTCATAAATATACATGTAAACCATTCATACTATTGTTAGGCTCATTGTCACATGCTTATCTTAAGCCTTCAATTTAAATCAATTTAGAATCTGCCGAAATTCGGCAGCATCTCCCCTGTTTATATGCCTAGCCCGAAATCACAATCTAATAACCAACAACAACAATAATAATGTCACGACCCAACTAGGGGCCGCGACGAGCACCCGATACTTGTACCGAGCACCCCCTATCATATGTCTTGTTCTTATTACTAAGTGGGCCGTATGAGCACTGACATTTTTTTTTCCCTAACAACATCGTCGATAATAGCATACATGTAGACGAGTAGTAATATCAATCCGCATCGACATATCATATGGTGACAAAGACAACTAGGCCGTGAAACATCTACCTGTACATATCTCGTTCTACGAGCCTCTAAACACGATACATATAATTACAAGTAACCGACTTTCGTGTCCAAATATATACATAAAAGTAGTACCCAAAATAGAAGCTCCGAA